>NC_060130.1:635104266-635404266 GCF_021461395.2 Schistocerca americana
ATCTTGATATCATTTATGTAAAGAAGAAATGGGAGAGGTCCTAGAACACTCCCCGGTGGTACCCCAATTGGCAGAGTCTGAATATCCTATCTGTAAACAATACTTTGGTTTTTACTGTTTGTTGTTGCTATTTCTACTACCTGTTTCCTATTATTGAAATATGACTGAAACCACTTTTTTGCCACTCCTCGTATACCGACATATTCTAATTTGTCTAGGAGGATATCATGTTGGACAGTATCAAATGCCTTTGATAAGTGCAAGTTTATTCCTATTGTACTGTTGTTCCTATCTAGCCCCATTACAATATTTTCAATGAGTTGGGTGATGGCTGACTGTATACTCATTCCTTTGTGAAAGCTGTGTTGGTTTGCAGACAATAGATTGAATATCTCGGCGTAATTTGTAATTCTGTTTTTCATCACTGTCTCTATTACATTTGAAAATACCGACAATAAAGCTATTGGTCTATAGTTTCCCACTTCATGTATATTGCCCTTTTTATACAATGGCTGAATTTTTGAAATTTTTAATCATTGTGGAAAGACTCCTTCTGACAATGATATGTTTATGATGTGTGAGAGAGGTTCTGATATGACACTAGCACATCTTGTCATGACTGAACAAGGTACCTCGTCAATCCCCAAGGACATTTTATTATTCATTGTTTATATTATTCGATTAACATCCAATTTGTTCGCGGGAGGTAGCAATACTGAATTAACATTTTGTTCTCCTGGGATTGATGTTCTAATAATCCTAGAACAATTTTTACTCAGATTGATTGGACTATTTATGAAGTATTCATCAATGTAAGTTGCTAAACTTTGCCTCAAAGCACAGTTTAAACAGGGTTTGAAAGACTTCTTGCTAGACGTCTCCTTCTACGCTATAGATGAATATGTTAACAGAGAGTGTTAGACCAGTATCAGTAAAAATGTCTGTTAGATTTCAGTTTTGACAGAACTTGGTCACGACAGTCAAGACTTGGTTTTTGTGCACAAGAGCTTCATTGAAAGTGAATAAATAGGTTTCATTCTCACAGTGTATTAATTCTGTATGTAATAGCAGTTTCAATATACTGTAATTATTCACATATTTTGACAGTCTCCTGACAAGTAATCAGGGAAGTGAGTATAATATTGAAATGTTCTGTTTTTTTATGTTATACTTTCTGCCATGTTCCACACCCATGAGAATCATCTCATTTTTGTGTTAATGAAAAGAAAACTGAATTTAATCTAATCTCTAATCAAAACTAATCTTAAGAATCATAAAAGGAGATTGCATAAATGGAAAAAATGGAGACACTGGAAGGTTGCAGAATGATTAAAAAATTGTGGTACAGAGATTATGGACATTTTAAGGAGCAGATGTGGACTCAAACCACAATTTATTGGTTGTGAATTACAGATTAAAACTGCAGAATTTGCAAAAAAGTAGGAATGGAGATGAACATGATAAGTTGAAAGAACCAAATGTTGTCGAGAGTTTTAAAGAGTGCATTAGGCAACAACTGACCAAAACAAAGGGAAGACAAACAGTAAATGACGAAAAAGTTGATTAGAGAAATGAAATTGTGAAGGCAGTTGAGGATCAAACAGATAAAAAATACAAGGCCTAGCAGAAATAAACTGCAAAGTGGCTAGCAAGAATGGGTAAAGGAGAAATGTAAGTCTATAAATGCACATATAACTAGGGGAAAGATAGATACTGCCTACTGATATGCGGAAGAGGCCTTTGGAGAAAAAAGAAGCCGCTGTAAGAATATCAACAGCTCAGATGGAGAACCACTCTTAAGGAAAGAAGGTAAAGCTGAAAAGCAGGTGGAATATGTAAAGGGACTAAACAAGGGAAATCAATTTGATGGCAGTATTGTAGAAAGGAAAGGGGAAGCAGATGAAGAGGAAATTGGAGATAAGATACTGTGAGAAGAATTTGAAAGGGCACTGAAAGACCTAAGCCAAAACTAGGGCCCTAAAGTCAATGACGTTCCCTCAGAACTGTTGATATCCTTGAGCTATGACAAAACTCGCCCACCTGGTGTGCAAGATATGTATATTATACAGGGGAAATACTCTAAAACTTCATAAAGAATGCAGTAATTCTACATTCAAAGAAAGCAGATATTGACACACATGTGAATATTACCCAACTACCACTTTAATAAATCATGGTGGCAAAATACTGACAGGAACTATTTTCAGAAGAATAGAGAACTGTTAGAAGCCAACTGTGGAGAAGACCAGTTTCAGTTCTGGCAAAATGATGGAACACACAACTCAATACTGACCTTACGATTTATCTTGGAAGATAGGTTAAAGAAAGTTAAACCTATGTTTACAGCTTTCGTAGACTCAGAGAAAACTTATGACAATGTTTAATGGTGCACACTCTTTGAAATTCTGAAGGTAGCAGGGATAAAATGCAGATGGAAAAAGGTTATATACAACTTGCACAAAAAACAGATGGCAGTTATAACAGCCAAAGGGCATGAAAGGGAAGCAGTGGTTGATGAGGGACTCAGATAGGGTTTTAGCGAAGAGAAAAAATGAATAGGATCTTCCTTGAAGAAAAGTTAATGCAATTTAATTTTGTACTGGAAAACGTTTTTCTAAATGTCACATTTTGTGAGATTTTCAAGGAAAACCTAAAAAAGTGACCTTTATACTCACACACACACACACACACACACACACACACACACACACACACACACACACACACACACACAGCCCACTGCTCAGGAATTTTAGTACATTGTTCATAACACTCACTACCACTCCACAAAAATTTGTGACTACACAATCTCTTTTCTCATGTCATCATTTTATGGACTTCATTAACTTGGCCATGCAGTAATCAGGTTCAAATGAATGTAGGTTACAGAAGTTATTCAGAGGTGAAGAGACTTGTGCAGGATAGAGATGCATGGAAACCACATCAAACCAATCTTTTACCTGAGGACCACAATAAAAACATAAAATTCCATTCTTAGCCCTAGGCAGGATCACTTTGCCTGTATGAAAACTTTTAATACTTCTAATATTGTAACTCTGAATTATACATTTCATCTTAAATTTAATCTCATTATTAGCTTTCATTACCATTACAGAGAAACTATAGTGGCTGGTTGGTTGATTTTGGGCCAGGGGACCAAATGGCGAGGTCATTGGGTCCCACTGGATTAGGGAAGGACTGGGAAGGAATTCGGCCATGCCCTTTCAAAGTAACCATCCTGCCGTTTGCCTGAAGTGATTTACAGAAATCATGGGAAACCTAAATCAGGACTGCTGGATGTGAATTTGAACTGTCGTCCTGAATGTGAGTCCAATGTGCTAACCACTGCGTCATCTCATATGGTAAACTGTATTGGTATGGAAGTGTAAGAATCACGTGGCAGTTGTGGTGTGTATATATCTGCTTATAGTCCCTTTGTCAGTCAAAGTCCATTAATGAAACTTTCATTCATCATCAGCATTCAAATGACATGCTTCTGAGTCTGGTGTCTTCACAGAACAACATGCGAACAACTTTGACCACAGAGGTTACAGTCATAAAAAAGACAAGAGGCAATATATGCTGCCTACAATTATAAATAAAACAGTATTCAACTATGTATTATGTATCGGTTTCTGTGTACAGCATGACAAGAAGACTTAGAATTGTAAGTACATAAACCTATATGGAAATAATTTTCTGGTTGGAAAAGAGAAATAGACACAAGAAATTTGATAAAAAAGCAGACTGGTTTACTGAAATTAATCCCATATCTTTCATATTTTAATTTTTTGATACATTCCCTTACATAAAACATAGGTGTACAAGGATAAAATGTTAGTAAGATTAAATTAGATTAGATTAGTACTTGTTCCATAGATCATGAATACGACACTTCGTAATGATGTGGAACGTGTCAGGTTAATAAAAGGTATCTATACAAGATATTACATTACACAAAATACTACATGACACTTAATATTTTTTTTTTTTTTTGTGGGGGTTGGGGAAATTACCCACTTACTATATCCAAAAATTCATCTAATTAGTAGAAGGAGCTGCCATTAACAAATTCTTTTAACTTTTTTTAAATGCTATATAGCTATCTGTCAGACTTGTGATGCTATGAGGTAAGTGACCAAAGACTTTTGTGGCAGCATAATTTACCCCCTTCTGAGCCAAAGTTAGATTTAACCTTGAGTAGTGAAGATCATCCTTTCTCCTAGTCTTGTAGCCATGTACACTGCTATTACTTTTGAATTCATTCGGATTGTTAATAACAGATTTCATAAGTGAATATATATATTGTGAGGCTGCAGTGAAGATCTCTAGCTCTTTAAATAAGTGTCTGCAGGATGATCTTGGATGAGCTCCAGCAATTATTCTGATTACACATTTTTGTGCAATGAACACTCTTTTACTCAATGATGTGTTACCCCAGAATATGATGCCATACGAAAGCAGAGAATGAAAATAGGCATGGTAAGCATAAGTAGGTGAACTGAAACATTTCAGCAGATCCTCAGTGTGTTTTTTCCAGTTTGTAGGGAAGCAGCCTACTCACGCTGTAGTAAATTCACATCAGTTTCCACTGTGTGCCAGGCAGTCTGCTGTAACTAGCTCTGACGTCATAAATGTTGCGCAATACCTTAAAAATCAAGCAAATGACCTAAAACTTTTCTAGCAGGTCAGGAATAATACTAAATTAATGTGTGTTAAATATCAGTTCGATAACTTTAGCAATTTTCGAAATTTGGACGTTTTTCTGAAAAAATCATTGGCGCAACAGAAAAGAGCTAGAGACTTCAAAATTTATATTTAGATTCATCTTTCATAATGATTTAATAAAAACAGTACTTTCGATTTCACAAATTAAGATTTTAGTGGAAATTCACGATTTTCTGGTTTTCGTCTCAAAACTGAAGGAAGCAAGATAGATTAAGTAGGCTAATAAATAAGGCTAGGATGTTTAGATTTAAATAGGTTGGAGGTCCGCTATGACTATGAAGATGTGAAAAGTTTCTTTTGAATACATATAAAATTATAGCGATAGCGGATCTCAAAAGGGCCAGTTCAGAGCTCATCTACTGCGTGCAGTGTAATTTAATTAATTCTCTCGCCCAAAATATTTAACTTAGCCACGTCAAAATTTTATTATCAATACTTACCTGCGTGCTGAATGCACGTTTAAATTAAGAGCTTCATCGGCCATCAGCAAAAGAAGCTATAAATTATTATGTAACTTGAAGTGGTGCGTTACTAGCCCAGCGGCTAGTCGGGAGAACCGATTTGATCAGGCGTTCCCTTAGCCGTCTGCACCGCGGCTTAATATATAAGAACGCTGCGCGAGGAAGAAAGGCCCCAGTTCTCTCCAGACGCTGAATGACACACCATCTGTGTCGGGAGTCGCGTCGCATCGGTATCACTGCTACAAACAGCCTCGGGTGCCGTATTAAGTTACTAGAGATACGTGGAACCATGAAATCATTTCAAGTGAAGGGTTAATTCTGGGATGATTTTCATTATCTAGCTTCAGTTTGCGTATTGTCGTATTTTCACGTGCCGTTGCGGGACAGACATTCTAACAAATATTTAGCGTGGCGTTTGATGAAATATTTTCATCAAATTATGGCGAGCATTCATTTCAACATTTAATTCGGACATTTATAGTTGCATCAGCGCATTAGACTCTGAACTGCTCTGTTAGTTAGGTTGTAGGGATACTTGTGATTTTTATCAGTGAATTTCAGAATATATTCAACTATTTTGGAAAATCGTTTTTGATTAGAAATCCCGGACAATCTCGTAATTCCTCAGAGCTATAAGCTGCAGCTATAATGGTATTCTCAGATGAAGTGGGCACTAGGAACTCTAATTACAGGCTTCACGTTTGTTAAATCACTTTCTGGGTGCTAAAAAGTAAATAGAGAGCCAGTCTTTTGCGAAAGACAGCATTAACAACATTCTAAAAGCCAGAAACTGATTCAACATGCAAGAATTTATGCAGCAATTCATTATTCATTTTTTACAAATTATTTGCCGCCCCACAAGTTCAACCCCTCATCAATGCATACACCTAGAAATTTTGAATATTCTACCTTAGCTACCAATTTCTGATCGAGGTCTATATTTATTAATGGTGTCATTCCATTTGCTGTGTGGAACTGTATATACTGAGTTTTGTCAAAGTTTAATGAGAGCCCATTTGCAGAGAACCACTTAATGATTTTCTGAAAAACATCGTTTACAATTTCACCAGTTAATTCTTGTCTGTTGGGTGTGATAGCTATACCTGTATCATTGGCAAAAATTACCAGCTTTGCATCTTCATGAATATAGAATGGCAAGTCATTAATGTATATTAATAACAGCAGAGGACCCAAGACAGAACATTGCGGCACCCCATTCTTGATTGTTCCCCAGTTTTTTGCATGTTATGTGAACTGCTTATTTCAACTTTCTGCACTCTTCCAGTTAGGTATGATTTAAACCATTTAAGCACTGTCCCATTCATACCACAGTACCTGAGCTTATCTAGAAGTATTCCATGATTTACACAATCAAAAGCCTTTGATAAGTCACTAAAAATCCCAACGATTGACTTCCGGTAAACAGCAAGTACACTGATGACAAATCACCCAAGTGGTCATGTGGCAATTTTTTCTCAGAGAAACGGAAATACATGTTACACAAATAAAATTAAATGCTTATCTTTGTTTCTGACTGGCTTTAATCACATTCTTCTGAAGAGCATGCAAAATTCCTGTTTAGTGCATTCTTGATTATTCCTGCCATCTTCTTTATTCTGATAGACAGTGTACTATGTCTACTACAAATTAAAATTGATTTGAAATCTAACGGTAGTTGGCATACAGTACTGTTACTACAAATGTTGTTCCCCTTTTAGATTTCAGAGTAGTTCATTTGAGATTCATCATCTTCAGTGGGGCATAAGATATGCTGATTAATTAATCCTCTTTGTCCTGTTGTGTCTACTCAACAAGGAGCATACAAAAGTGGACAGAGCTCACTTGACAGGAACATTTTGTGTATAGTTACTGAACCTTTCATTCACATCATATGCAAATACAGTTGATAAGGCTAATAGCATCATGGAGCTGATGAGCATCCTCTTATTACTACTTAAAGCAGTACAAGTGTCACAGGAACAGACTTCAAATTAATTGGTCCAAGAAGGTGGAATTTGAAATGTGTTAAGAAGAAACTATCTTAGTGCAGATTTGATGAAAGCAGACTGTGAACAAATTGAATATAGTAGCATTTATTACCAATAACGTTGTCAGTTCAGAATTTCTTTTATTTATTTATGTTTGAGTTCCATGTATCCTCGATGTGAGCATATCACTAGTGTGTAGGGAACATCAGATAATTACAGTGATAACTATCGATAAATGGTCATAAGGCTTGAAGTCTAAATCATATTTAAGGCGATATGTGAAAATTGTGATTCAAGTGCTCAGATAACTGCAGTAATAATAATCACACAAGCAAATTACGAGTCTTACACTCTAATTCATATATAAAGTTTACTGTGAATAAAAAACATTCCTGAAATATTGCACACTGTCAGACTATTACTATAAAGAATTGTAAGAACTCTCCAAAAGTGTTTTTACGTTGGTGGGATCACCAATGATTGATTTGACATGCTGTGCTGAGATTTTTTATATTTTTGTGAAGATTATGTTCACTTCTTACATTACAATCATGATATGCACTGTTTATTTTGTGGATTGTTTAATTCTTGTTGACAAATCACAAAAGTGAAAGACATGCATTGGCACTGATGGTGACAATCCCCACAGCTGTTTCAATATATTTCTGTAAGAGCATAATTTTGATGATCCTATTCTGTAACATAAGAATTTTATTTGCTTGGGACTTGTTTTTCCAGGATATGATGTGATATGTAATAAGTGAATGCAAATACCAAAGGTATGCAGCTTTGATTGTTTCCACATCAGAAACAGATGCTATCAAGTGAATGGCAAATGTTCTCAGATTCAATGTTTTGTACACCATAAGCTGGGGTCACATTGCCCTTTGCAGGTAACTTTGGCCCACTGGTCGGAAAAAGTTTTAAATTTTTAGTCCTGCTAAAATTACACCATTAGCATGAAATAAATAAAATATTATGTATTTACAGTGTAAGAAGAACAATTCACAAGGCTGTGAGTTTCATGAAATAATATTGTATTTTCATCACTGGAGTCCGTGTTAATCATAAATATTTTAACAGCTATTAAAATCCAGTAACTTCTGCCTGGAGCATTCACATACTTTAAGGTAAAAATATGCTGAGTGTACTTTTGTATTCAATCAGTATTAGGTAATAAGGTGAGAAAGTGCTATTTGTGTAAAATTCAATTCTTTCTTTATTTCTTTCTCGGTCCTTTGTCCCGCTCCAACGTGGGGTCAGGTTTGTTATGACGGACTTGGCAGTGTTAATTGCAGAGAGTGGCCGGATGCCCTTCCTGCAGCCACCCCGAACCCCCTGGTACGGAAGTAGTGTACTTCAGATGTCTGCGTCTAGTGTAAGTCATGAAACAGTGCAAACATTTTCAAATGTCAGTGAGGCATGTAACTGAGGCAGAAATTGGGGACCAGCTCGGTATTCACCTAGTGGGATGTGGAAAACTGCCTAAAAACCATATCCAGGCTGGCCGGCATACTGTCCCTCGTTGTTAATCCGCTGGGTGGATTCGATCTGGGGCCGGCGAGCATACCTGAGTCCAGGAAAGAGTGCATTAGTGCTCTCGGCCACCCTAGTGGGTATTTGTGTAAAATTTAATTCAGGCAATTTATTTTATACTTCTGTAAAATGTTGCACATTTTTGCACCATACTATGTGGCTAATGAAGGGTTTCAAACAGTTCAGTGCAGAATGGCACAGTACTGCTCAGGCACTGGAACAAGCTGAGGAATCAATGCTCATCACTACAAACAGATATAACACTCTAGCTGATGCATCGGTGCAGGGGCCTATGAATGCCGACTACGTTATGACAGCACTGTTCAATTTTAGAAAGTTGACAAGTAGAGAGCTACCACAATGAGAAAAAAAGTACACTAACATTCAGGAGGAAATTTATAACCATGCAGAGTATAGATGGACTACACAAAGATATTCAGAAGCAGAATAACTACAATTCATTGATACTGAATGACTGACTATGACGTGCTCGGCCAGTAGAAAGTAGAGGACTAACTCAGCCTCCAGCAAGCACCAGTTTTTCAGCTGGCCAACTCTTCAGGTACACAATTCACCCAGCAGATGGGGCTGGGCTAGGACTGGATGTGGTTGGTCTGTTTTCTTTTTTGTCTTTATTCTCTTTGTTCAAGTAAGATAATGAGCACCAAATTCATAAAAAATATCTTATGATATACTTCTCATGTTTCTCTTGGCTAGGATGCATTGAGCAGCTCATAAACTACTATAAGGGTTTTTCATTCTCACTTAATGCTGCTACAGGAGTCCTGTATATAGGAGTGGAATGGTAGAATTGCTCACTGCCAATGCTGCCTCACGTACAATGACCATGTTACCTCTGCCTGCAAGAAGCCCACCCCCCCCCGTACTTGTCCCCACTGCAAAGCTTCCCACTTCCTCAAGAACTGCCCCAACCTCATCTCTCCCCCCTCCTGCAACACCTGTAATGAACCACATCCTACCTACTCCTCAAAGTGTAAAGCGAAACCACCTCCAGTCACCCCTGAGCTCACCGTCCCTGTCTGTCCTGTTGATGACCCCATCCACCCCAACAACTCGCTCCGCCCTCTGCTTACTGCAGAGGCCATCATCCGTTTCATCACAACTGTGCTCCAGAACATCCACCCCTCCCAGCACTCCCACACCCTTTCCCAAATCGCCCTCGCTGCCCATTCCATCTTCCATCTTACCACCTATGCCGCCTACTCCCACAACCAGGCCCACTTCACCTTCACCCCCCTCACCACCCTCGTCTAAGTCTCCCCTCCCATGGTCAACAACCCTACCGTATCCTGTACCACAATATTTGCTCCCTGCCAAACCCACAAACTCCTCTTCCTCCACTCCCTCCATCAGCACTGCGTGGATGCCTTCGTCCTAAATGAAACCTTCCTTCAACCCCATATCTCCATCTCCACAGCTCCTTACACCCTTCACCACACCGATAACCTGTACCCTCTGGGGCATGGCGTAGTTGCTATAGGCCACCTCAAGCACCTCCCTGTCGAGCCCCAACCTCTCCTTAGCAATCCTGCCGAGCATTTCACCCTCAGCCTCTTCTTCCCCACCTTTACCGTCACCTGTACCACCATTTAAGTCCACCCTCGCTCCCTCATCCTGTACAATTTCCTGGCCCACATTGACCGCACCTTCTCCACCTACGTGATTGGCGCTGACTTCAATATCCACAGCCGTGATCCTGATGACCTCCAGCTGGTTCCCCTTCCCCAGCACACCCGACCCGAATCCAACACCACTTCCGATGTGGTCCTTGCCTCTCCCAACCTCCTTGGGCGCATCACCGCTGATGTCCTTGACCTCATTGGCAGTGACCATGCTCTTGTCTCCTCACTATCTCTAGTGGTCGCCATCCCCGCACCACTCCTCGCCATGACATCCCTCCTAAACGTGTCCAAGATTACTCCCGTGCCAACTGGGATGCCTACCGGAACTCCATTCACACCCAGCTTGAAGGCCACGACCTTACTCTCCACTCTCCTGATGACATCTCTCAAGCTGCTGCCTTCCTGCATCAGACCTTGTCTGACGCCGTCGCCACCCATATCCCCACCAAAGCCATCCACCCTCACCGCCCCGCCCTGCCTCCACAGGCCGTCCTTCTCCTTCAGGAGTCCTGCCGCCTCTACTGCTCTTTTCTCTGCACTCATGACCGGGACACACTTATCCGCCACCGTCAATTACAATGACACATCTGCAACCTGTTTACTGCGAAGAAATGCCACGCCTGGCACCAGACATGTACACAACTCAACACCACGCTCCCAATAAACTCTTCCAAGTATTGGTCTGCTTTCCACTGCCTTAATGGGAACCGCCCCACGCCCCAGTACCCTCTCATCCTTGATGACCGTCCCTTTCCTGACAACCTCAGTAAGGCCAACCACTTTGCCTCTCACCTCTCTGATGTTTTTTCCATAGAAGATAATCCCCAATTTGATTATTCCCTCATCTCTGACGTCATGGACCGTACGAATACCTCTGTTCCTCCCCTTGCTCCTAGCTTCCAGTACTTGGGCCTCACACCACCATCTGAACTTAACACTCCCATCACTACACAGGACATCAGCCTCACACTGCGCACTAAACGCAACACTGCTCCTGGCCATGACCACATTACCTACCGCCACCTCACACACTGCCCTCCCTCCTTCCTTTCAGTCCTTGCCACACTGTACAATGTCATCCTTGCCACTGGCTTCTACCCCGACCTGTGGAAAACCTCCCGTATCCTGATGTTCTCCAAACCCAACAAGCCTCCAACTGATACCTCTTCCTATCATCCTGTCTGTCTCACATTGGTGTTCAGCAAGCTCTTGGAATCCATCCTTATCCGGCGCATCCATCACCACCTCCACCAAAACCACCTCCTACCCAACACCGAATGTGGCTTTCGACCTTCCTTCTTTGCCGATGACCAACTCCTATGCCTCACTCATCTCCTCTCCCTCTGGCTTAACTCCTGTTGCTCCGCCATTTTTGTCTCCCTTGGCCTCGAAAAGGCCTACGACTGTGTCTGGCATCCTGGTCTCCTGTTTAAACTCCTAACCTATGCCCTTCCTGTCAACTACATCCGTCTGATGGCCTCCTTCCTCTCCCACTGCCCCTCCTATGTTACCATCCATAATGCCAATTCCCACACCTTCTACCCCTCTGCAGGTGTGCCCCAGGGCTCTGTCCTCTCCCCTCTCCTCTACCTCCTGTACACCTTGACCTTTTTGCGGCATGGTGTAACCAGTGGCTCCTGACAAACAATCCTTCCCAGACCCAGGCAATCATCGTAGGTCATACCACTTGCTCCGTCCAGCTCCTGGATTTCTCCTTTACCATCTGCACTCATCCTGTCCGCCTCTCCCCCACTCTCACCTACCTTGGCCTCACCATTGACCATCACCTCAGCTGGATCCCTCATCTCTGCTCCATCCAGTACAAAGCCCACAACCGCCTCTGACTCCTCAAACTCCTCTCTGGCCGGACATGGGGGTTGCACGCCACTACCATCCTCCACATCTACAAATCCTTAATCCATCCCATCCTCTGTTATGCCAGTCCTGCCTGGATATCCACCCCTCCCCCCCTCTCCCCCGATTCTGTAAGTCCCTCCAGATCCTCGAGCACCATGCACTCCACCTCACCTTCTGTACATGCCTCCCGTCCCCCATGCGGATCCTCTATGACCTCATTACTTTCCCTCATCTCCCCATCAGCTCCTTTTCCTCGAACATGTCCACATACTCTACACCTCCTACCGCCTTGATCCCCTTCACCCCTTGGTTGCTCCTCTCCTCTCCCGTCCCCACCCGCTGCCACGCCTTTACTGTTCTGTCCCCCTACCCTCCAACTCTACAACCTTAACCCTTTCCCAAGGTGGCTTCCACCATCTCCCCCTCCCAGATGATGCCCTCTCTCCCTCCATCTATCCCTCCTATCAACTGATCCTCAGCCCCCCCTCCTTTCTTCCATCCTTTCCCTGGGCTCCCTCTTCCCCCCCCCCCTTCCATCCTATTTTCTCCCTGCCAAACATCTCCCTACCTCCCTTCTCCCCCGAGTCCTTTTGTATTCCCCTTCTCTGTCTTCCCCACTCCCTGTTGCGTCTTCCCAGCACCCCCCACCCCTCTTATGGGTCCTCATCACCCATCGGCTCCTTTCCACCCTCCCCCCCCCCTTCACTTTTCCTCTCCTTCTCCCCTTTTTTATTTTCCCATCATCTGTCCAGTTTCCCCCCATCTGCTCTTGGCTGTGGTATGTCACATTTGCCAACCTTTTAGTGCAGTGTTCCAGTGAATGTTCAGTGTTGTTCGCCTTTCTAGTGTTGCGAACAGAAACCAGGCTGTCGCTGGGTGTGAATTTTATGTCTTTTGCGAACAGAAACCAGACTGTCGCCATGTTCTTTTAATTGTCTGCCTATTATTTTACCTGTCTGCTTCGTATGTATTTTATTCGCATCATCATCCCTTTGTTCTATGTTTTAAGTTCCATGAATTTTTCGCCATCTTACTCTTTAAGTCTCCAATTGTATTGCCCGTTTTTATTATTTATTCTCTTCATCTTTTTAAAACAAAGTCTGTAGGATGAAGAGCGGCATACTAAGCTGCTGCCAGCCTGCCCCCTTCAGGGGGAATCCAAATTCAATAAAGAAAAAAGAAGTGCTAACCCCACCCCCTACTACCCTCTCCTTCATGATGACCACCCCATTCCTGGTAACCTTAGTAAGGCCAACCATTTTGCTTTTTACCTCTCCAATATCTTTACCCTCCCTGACAATCCGCAGTTTGATTACTCCCTCTTCCCTGATGTCTGCAATCAAACTGACACCTCAGCACTTCCACTCACTCCTGGCTTCCAGTACTTGGACAACATTACACACACCGGACTCAATGCCCTGATCACTACTCAAGATATCATATCTACACTCCGCACGAAACACAACACCACCCCCGGTCATGACAATGTTACCTATCGTCACCTCCGTGAAGCTCCCACCTCCTTCCTCTCCACCCTGGCCAGACTATACCCAGCTAGCACTCAAGCTTATTTCAAGGTGGATATTGAGTTTAGGTTCAGTTGAAAATTCAAGATTGAAAAATCAGCCTGTTACACAACTTATTTCAGGTTGGATATTGAGTTTAGGTTCAGTTGAAAATTCAAGATTGAAAAATCAACCTGTTACACAGTTTACATCAAGCTGTAAAAATTTTGCTTGAATTAAAATAATTTTCCCAAGCTTGAAATAAACTGTAATTTCCCTGGAAGGCTGTACAGCAGATGCGCGTGCAGCATAGCTTCCATAGATGTCCACGGGAAGTGCCACAAGCGTTTATAAGCCTTGCACTGACTCTGCTTGGTTTACGGCCATTTTACCTTTGTGACACGCATTAATGATTGTTGACTGTTCTGAAGTTTGTTTTATACTGGAAAATAGTTCGGTAAGTGTGTGGCATCTCGTGCCTTACTGCTACACCAGGTCTGAAGAGGATATATAGTGTATTACAGGTATGTTGGTGCATTTTTCTCTAGTGGTACGTTAATATTACAAATGTTAAGTACTATTACGTAACATAAAGAAATATCATATTCTTTTATGTAGAAAAATTGAGCCTGGATGAAAGTGAAATGGATTACAAGCTAAGAATATATATTACAAGTTGTTCAGCAAAAAGAGATCATTTTAAACTAGCGCTCTAGTACGTGGCACCAATAAATTAAAACTTAATATTATTTTTAAAATCTCGCCTTTTTATATAAATCGCCCTATTACATTTGTTTACTTGTAAGTATTCGCGTGTGTCACACCATGAATGAATAATCATGAAGTGCGAAAAGTTTCTTTGTGAATACAAATAGTAATGACATGGTGAACGGGAAAAAGTACATCAAGAACCAGTGATTACATAGGTGTCAGTCTTTTATATTTATGTAGCTTAGACTGCTCTTCAATTGCGGTAATATGAAATTTCTTCCCGTTAGCATGACACTGTTGCACAAAGTAAACATGCTCAAAAAATTCAAGTCAAAGAAGTCTTAAAGTTGGGGCAACAGTAAAATCAGAGTTGCAGTCTGTTATTACGCCATCAGTCTTGATTTTGTTGAAGCTGTTAATTCTTTCTGCGGTGATGGACACAAAATTTCTTGTGACTCCTGCTTGGCAAAAATTAAGCATATTCATAATAAGCGTAACATTACTTTTCGTATTTAGGTTGATCAGTTTCAACTTTTTACATTTGTTATGTTTAGGTGTGGGTAACATTATCTTTTACCTGTTACAGGATCACTATACCAGCAGAAGTCAGCGAAATTTGATCCTGCTCTGGTCTGTGTGCTGGGGCCAGAGGGGCGTCAGAATAATTAAATTTTGAAATAAAACAATTTTAACTACTTCGAAAACAAAAAATTTTAAACATAAATGTCTTGATAATTTTTTCACACCATTTCCATTCTGATATTTATTTAATTAATTAGGTTCAATAAATTCAGATGAATAATTATATAGCTTAAAACAAGCTGTAAATACCAGGCTGTATTCCACGTGTGTAGATACAGCTGGAGCCAAACTTGATAAGTCAAGCTTGAAATATAGCTTGAACTCTGCCAACTTTGATGCTTGTTTCAAGCTCGAGTCTAACTAACAGGCCTGAATATTCCAGCCTTGATCAAGTTTATATACTTGAACTTTACATGTGGAAACAAGTTTGAAACCGGCTTACTGTGCTATCTGGGTATAATGTGGTCTTGTCCACCAGCTTCTACGCTGACCTGTGGAAAACCTCCTGGATCTTGATGTTCCTCAAAGCCGACAAACTGCCATCCACTGTCTTGTCCTACCGTCCCATCAGCCTTACCTCGGTCCTCAGCAAGGTCCTAGAATCCATTCTCACCTGATGCATCCACCAGCATCTCCACCAGCACCGACTCCTTCCCGCTACCCAATGTGGCTTTCGGCCGCCCTTCTCTGCCGATGATCATCTCCTTCACCTCACTCATCTCCTCTCTGAACAACTCAACTCCCATCGCTCTGCCATCTTCCTCTCCCTCGACCTTGAACGTGCCTACGACCGTGTATGGCAGTCCAGTCTCCTCTTCAAGCTGAAAACCTTCACCCTTCCTCTTAACTATGACCACCTGATTGAATACTTTCTTTCACACCATCCTTTCTATGTCACTATCCATAACATGGATTCCTACACCTTCTACCCCTCCGCCGGTGTGCCCCAAGGTTCTGTCCTCTCCCGTCTTCTCTACCTTCTTTACATGGCAGACATGCCGCCACTTTCACCTCCCTTACACCTTCTCCAGTACACCGATGACACCACCTTCCTTGTCCTCGCCCCCACTGTGCAACACTCCCAGCACCTTCTCCAATCCCATCTTGACCGTTTCACCACTTGGTGTAACCAGTGACTGCTCAAGGTCAATCCTTCCAAGACCCAGGCGATCATTGTAGGCAAAACCGTCCCTTCCTTCCATCTCCTCGATTTCTATCTCACTACGTACAGCCGTCCTATCAACCTCACCCCCACCCTTATGAACCTTGGCGTCACCCTTGACCGTCGCCTCTCCTGGACCCCCCATCTCTGGACAAGCCAAGACAAGGCACGCTCCTGAGTGCACCTCCTCAAGCTGCTTTCTGGCCGTACATAGGGTCTGGACCCCTCCTCTGTCCTCCGCACTTATAAATCCCTCATCCACCCTGTCCTCCGTTATGCCCATCCTGCCTGGATCACCGCCCCTCCTACTTTCTACAAATCCCTTCAAATCCTGGAACACCATGTGCTCCGCCTCACCTATCGCATCCGCCTCCCCACCCCCATGCGGATCCTCTATGACTTAATTCCGCTCCCACACCTCTTCCTTTTCCTCAAACGAATACGGATCCTTTACACCTCCCACAAACTTGATCCCTCTGACCCATTCGTCTCTCCCATCCTTTCCCACCCCCGTCCACTGCCGCCCCTGTACTCCCACATCCCACCCGCTCTCCATCTCTCCACACTCCATACCCTTGCCCAGGGTGGCTTCCGCCAACTCCCCCTCCCTGATGATGCCCTCATCCTCTCCATCTACCCCTCCTACCAACTTTGATCTTCCCCTTCCTCCCCCTGTGTTTTTTCTCCAGGGCACCCTCTTTCCCTTCTCTCCCTCCTCTCTTGCTCCCCCCTCCTCAGGCTTCTACACATCCCCCCTACCCTCTCCCCTCCCCCTCCCTTCTCATCTCCCACTGGCATCAACCCCCCTCTCCCTTCTACCCTCACCTCTTCCCTCTGACAAGCCCCCAGCTTTTTCGTGTGAACGGTGCTTCGTGCACCAGAGATCGTAGCCAGTGCTCATGTTTGTCTTCGTATTGGTGCTTCAGCGTCTCTCCGTTAGTGCTCCTCCATTCACGTGTTCATCTTTTTATCCAAACAGTGCGCCTGTGAACGGCTTCATTTATTTTACTATGTCTGTCTCCCATTTTTATCCACCATGTTTGTTTGTTTTTCTGTCTTTCTGTTTACTGTATGTGTTTTCTATGGCCGAAGAGCGGCATAGACAGGCCACAGCCAGCCTACCTTTATTGTAAAGGTATCAAAACAACAATAAAGGAAAAGAAAAGAAGTGCTCATTCCCCTCCTATGTTAGCATCCATAATGCCAATTCCTGCACCTTCTATCCCTCTGCTGGTGTGCCCCAAGGCTCTGTCCTTTCCCCTCTCCTCTATCTACTGTACAGTGCCGATATGCCCAAACCTCCCCCGCCTGTTCATCTCCTCCAATTTGCTGATGACACCGCCTTCCTAGCCCTTTATCCTACTCTTCAACAGACCCAACATACTACCCTCCAAACCCACCTTGACCAATGTACTGCTTGGTGCAACCAGTGGTTCCTCTGTATCAACCCCTCCAAGACCCAGGCGTTTATCATAGGCCGCACCACCCACTCATTCCGTCTTCATGATTTCTACCTCACCATTTATGGCCGTCCTATCCACCTCACTCCTATGCTCACATACCTTGGCCTCACTCTTGACCGCCACCTCACCTGGACTCCCCAGCTCCTTACAATCCAACACAAAGCTCACAACAGACTCCGCCTACTGAAACTCCTGTCTGGACAGACATGGGTCTGCATCCTTCCACCATCCTTCACACCTACAAATCCTTGATCTGCCCCATCCTCTGTTAGGCCAGTGTTGCTTGGATTTCTACCCCTCCCAGGTTCTATAAATCCCTCCAAATCCTTGAATACCATGCACTCCACATTGCCTTCCACATCCGCCTTCCGTCCCCCACGCGCATCCTCTACAACCTCATCCCCTTTCCCCGCCTTCTCCTTTTCCTTGAACACATCCACACACTATATATTGTCTGCTGCCTTGATCCCCCCATCCCCTAGTGTCTCCCTTCCTCTCCACCCCTAGCCCGTTGCCGCGCCTTTACTGTTGTGTCCCACCCTCTCTCCATCTCCACACCCTCCATCTCCTTTCCCAACGCAACTTACACCATCTACCCCTCCAGGATGATGAGCTTTGCCCTGACATCTACACTTCCTACCAACTCTAACCCCATCTTCCTCCTGCCTCCTCCTCAGGATTCCCTCTCCTCCCCCTCCCTTCTCATGAGCAGCTTTCCCCTCCTACCCCCCCCCCACCTCCCTCTCTTGTGCTCCCCTTCAGTGTCACTGCATTCCCTCCTGTCTTGTCTTCCCTCTTCATCTCCTGCCCCACCTGTCCCCTGCCTCTTGGTGCACCCGCTGACGCCCCTATTCTTTTCATCCTGCCCCCTCCCCTGCTGCACTTTGCTCTCCCCTCCTTTTCCATCATCTCTGGCCTCTCCCTCGGCAAGTCCCACCTGGCAGTTTTATTCTTCATTGTGTGTGCTCCAAATGGGTTTTTCTAGAGTGTTTCTGGAGTGTTTTTAATACTGTGGCCAACTTTTAACCTGTGTGTGTGTGACTTCCCAGTGTCTTTTTTGCATTCAACAAATCACCAACTGTGTTTTCTCAGTGGCTCCTGAAAATCAATTCTTCCAAGACCCAGGCAATCATCGTATGTCATACTACTCGCTCTTTCCGGCTCTTTGATTTTTCCCTTACCATCTGCACCCGTCCTGTCCGCCTCTCCCCCACCCTCACCTACCGTGGCCTCACCATAGACCATCACCTCAGCTGGATCCCTCATCTCTGCTCCATCCAGTACAAAGCCCACAACCGCCTCTGACCCCTCAAACTCCTCTCTGGCCGGACATGGGGGTTGCACGCCACTACCATCCTCCACATCTACAAATCCTTAATCCGTCCCATCCTCTGTTATGCCAGTCCTGCCTGGATATCCACCCCTCTCCCCCCTCCCCCCGATTCTGTAAGTGCCTCCAGATCCTCGAGCACCATGCACTCCGCCTCACCTTCTGTATACACCTCCCGTCCCCCATGCGGATCCTCTATGACCTGATTCTTTTCCCCCATCTCCCCATCAGCTCCTTTTCCTCAAACATGTCCGCATCCTCTACACCTCCTGATGACTTGATCCCCCTCATCCCCTGGTTGCTCCTCTCCTCTCCAACCCCCACCCCCTGATGTGCCTTCACTGTTGTCCCCCGCCCCTACCCTCCACCTCTACACTCTTCATCTCCTTTCCCGAGGTAGCTTCCATCAACGCCCCCTCCCAGATGATGCCCTCACTCCCTCCCTTTATCCCTCCTGTCAACTCTGATCCTCACCTCCCCCTCCTTCCCTCTGTCCTTTTCCGGGCTCCCTCTCCCCCCCCTTTTCGTCCTGCTTTTTTTCTCCGCCTACCCACTCCTTGACTCCATTTTCTCCCCCTCCCCCCCCCCCCCCCCACCAAGTTCTTTTTCTTTCCCCTTCACTGTCTTCTTCACTCCTTTCTCATGTCCACCCTGCCCCCCCTCCCCGTTTTTCTGTGCTCTCCCCCTCCATCGACTTCCCCTTTTCTCCTAGCTCATCTGTCCGGGTCCCCCCCTCCCCCACCCCATATACTCATATGCCATCTCATTCTTATCTGAAATGTTTTAAACTCTGACTGTATAACATGTGTTGCTAACACAATTAATCCCTGTGATAAAAAAAGAACAAATTTTCTAAAATTACAGTACTACAAAAAGATAAATATTTGTTTAAGTGAATATATATTACCATAATTGTTCTATTGTGTTGCTGAGTGAATTTCATTTTCTGTCAATTATTTTCAATTTCATGTTGTAAGTTTCAATCTTAGTATGAACATATCTTAACCGATGTACTTTGGATTGATGTTAACTGGATGCCAGTTGGTTTTATGTTGTCTGGCAGGAAGGAAGGAAAAATGTAAAGTTTTTTTGGAGTTGCGTACAAATGGGATGTATTTTGCTGAGTGAACATTGTAATTGATTGCAGCAAGGCATCTAGGACTATTAAAAACAGAAATTACATACAAATCAGTTTGTCATCTCTGTTATTTCGAGAAACACATCAACCTGTAGGGTTTCCAACCTACAAGAGAATCTTGGTTCCAGACAGAAGAAATTAAAGCAACAGACAACCCAACAACTCACTCTCATTGGTTTAGTGTGGTGTTGCAGTTGGACATCTGAAATATATCCCCACTGTGCCTATATTAGCAATAATCTTTGGATCCCCTGTTACTCTCCAACCCATATAGACTGAACCTTCTCCATGTCTAATGCTGTATCTGATATTAACAGCTGTACCTGATCCCCAGTAAAGGTGCCACTTTACTAACACCCTCTGGGATGAATTCCTTCTCACCCAGTGAATAGATAAATTGTTTTAAATAGATATGGATTATCAGAGGAACACTGTAATCACTACACAAGGAAACACACTTTTTATCTGAGTTTCACAAAAGTTGTGAGACTTTGCAAAAAACTGTTTTCTTGTGAAAGAATTCTAAAAAATTCATAAGTGAAAACGGAAATTGTGACTATTCTACAGAAATCATCCACAATTGGCACTTCTTTGACAATTATTTTGTCAAAGAGTGATAGAAGAATCCACTAATACACAGATACATAACTCTGTTCCTATTTATCAGTGCAATTTCTGTCTTAACTACCATATAAAGTACCACGTGCAGTATGTAACCAATCTCCTATTGTATCAGTGCAATAACTACAAATCTAGCATGTTTGTCTCTGTATTCTTCTCCTTGGTTAAACATCATAAGAAAGGTTTTCTGGGACAGTTGGAACCTATGCTCAGGCGCCTGTTAATTCATGATTTTCAGCATTTCAATAGTGCTCACCCATGAGTAAAATGAACCTATGACCGTTTATGCTGCCCTTCTTTGCATATTCTGAACATCCCTTCTCAGTGCTGTTTGGTTATGTGTCCCACGCACTTGAGTAATAGTCTAACATGGGTGCATAAGTGTTTTATAGGATTCTCCACACAGACTCACTGAATTTTAAAGTATCCTACCAAAGAATCGAAACCTACTACCTGATTTATGTATCATTTAACTTATGTATTCATTCCATTAAATTTCCCTTTGAAATTGTTACAACAAAGTATATGTGTGACTTGACTGATTCTGGCTTTGTCTCACCGTTATTGTTGTCATAAGGTGCTACTTTTCAGCATTGTCCATCCTATATCTTCATAACCAATACTAACTCTCAGGCATCAGGCATTGCTCCCCACAGGTATGCTCTAAGGCTTGGTTCACTTTCAAATATGTTCTACAACAATGCATACACTCACCAATACAAATCTTCCACTTGCTCCTCAAATTTTCTTCTGATCTCACACAAACTTATCCCATATGCACAACCTATATGTCAAAGTAATCCCTGAAAAATGTTAACGGCAGAAACACACAAATCTGCTGTATCTCACTGCAACATGGTAGTCCATGTCACTGGTGTGTGTGTGTGTGTGTGTGTGTGTGTGTGTGTGTGTGTGTGTATACACTACTTTCAGACCACAAAATCTACCTCCAAGCTTTGAAATAGATTCAAGCTACTATCCCCATTATTTCTTGTATTATGGTTCCCGTTCTTTCCACTCCTTTCCCTGACTTTCCTCTCCAAAACCATAACGTAGGTTTCATTCATTCATCTACTGGTACATACAATACTAAATCACATATGTCCTTAAAATAAGGCCCTTGACAACAGACACAATCAAAAATCACAACTTTTCCATTCTGCCCTGTATCGTACATATTCCCCAACAAATCAATTGTAATTCTCACCCGTTATGTATTCTTGAGGCTATATTCCAACTAGTGCAGAACTTTATTCACCACCATAGTATTCACTGTTTTATGGCACACATATCTGATCTGGTTCAGTCTCTTCTCCCTGTCTTGGCCAGAAATAATATTAATTCTATGAATGCTCATTAAGATTTCTTAATTTTTTCACACTTTGTCAGAAAGTTCCTTTCGATGTTACCAGAATGTCCAAAAACCACTGTACATTGTTTTTGTTGCTCTCCAGCTGCTACATATCTTCTTGTACAGAATAAATAGTCTGCTCCTGATGTACTAAAATGGAAGCACTAATATAATACTTTCTAAAATTTAAAAGCTGTGTAAGATAAGGATCTAAGGTGTAGCAACAGAACTATTCCACCACTTAAAACTTCTATAGTGCGTTTCCTTATTTATAAATAATTTGACTCAATTTGGATGATTTTGTTTTTTCTTCTGGCTGAAGAGCAGAACATCTGCAATAAGATACATTTTGGTGTTTTGGTTCAATAGCTCTTAGTCCAAGAATCTTTTTTGTTTTTTGTTTCAAGAAGTTTCTTAGTTTCAAAGAAATTTGTAGTTTCCTAAAAGATACTCTGTTACAGGAAGATTGTGGTGTGTAGCATAATTATACAATGATGAATTGTAACATTGTGAGACCCTCCCCAATAGCTGGTATGTCCACCTTTGGCACAGATAACAGCATTGATGCGTCATGGCATGGAAGCAATGAGGCCTTGGTAAGTTGCTGGGGGTAGTTGGCATCACACATGCAAACACATCACTTAACTCCCATAAATTATGGGGAAGGGGTGATGAGTTCTGACACCACATTCAATTAGGTCCCAGATGCATTCGATTGGGTTCAGATCTTGTGAGCTAGGGTCCAGCACCTCAATCGGAACTCACAACTGTCTTACATGAAGCATTCCATCACACACCTGGGCTTGTGCTATGGCACATTATCTAGTTGAAAAAATGCCACTGCCGTCAGGATAAATGGTCTGCAACCAGTTCAAGATACTCCTTGGCAATCACAGTGTCCTGCTTGAGCTACACTGGGTACATAGAATCCTCCACATGAATGTTCCCCAGAGCATAATGAAGCTTCAGCCAGCTTGTCTCCATTCCACATACAGGGTATCAGGGAGCTGTTCCACTGGAAGACAGTGGATTCATGCCCTCCCATCAGTAGGGTGAAAAAGGCATCAGAATTGATCAAAACATGCAGTGCTCTGCAATGCCCAGTGTCAATGGTCATGTGTCCATTTCAGTTTTAGTTACCAATGTCATGGTACTAACATTGGTATATGCATTGGTCATCTGCTGCAAAGGTTCATTGCTAGGAGTGTTGGATGCACTGTGTGTTCAGACACACTTGTACTCCGTCCCCCAAAATTGAAGTCCGGTGTTAGTTCCTCCACAGTTTGCTCCCTTACCTGTTTTACAAGTGCACCAAGCCTACAATCTTAGACATTTGTAATGACGGATGGCCACCCAACTCCACGATGTCTGTATGTGGTTTTGCCCTGTTTTCACCATGTGTTGAAGATGCTCACCACAACATTCCTTGAAAACACATCAAGTCGTGCAGTTTCTAAAATGTTGATACCTTGGCTTCGGGTCATGACAATTATCCTTTGGTCAAACTCTGGTAGATCACACCCCTCGACCAATTCTACACATGGACAGCATGCTCACATTCACCGTGGGTGTCCCTGACTAGCAGTAATTCCTCGGTGGATGATACTGCTATTGCCTGGATGGGTTTATTTCAACAGCGTGTCAGTAGTCATAATGTTGTGCCTGATGAGTTTAGCTTTCAAGGATAATTTAATTTTTTAGCCTTGCAATTAAATCCTCCTACAATCTTTCACATCTCCAGTGCTTTTTCCTGTATGCATAATTGCACAGACAATCCAACAACCCACTCTCATTAGCCCAATGTGGGGCTGCAACTGCCCATTTGATATACATCCCTATTTGGGCAAAACCCCACTCAATTCTTGCGTCATGGATCTCCTCTTCCATTAGATTTTCAAAATAAAAATACAATTCACCTGCACAAACACAAATGTACATCCACAATAATCACTGAATCCCTTGTGATTACTTAACCCATATAGACTGAAACTTCTCCATGTGTCCCGCTGTACTTGTCATTAACACTTGCACCTGATCCATAGCAGCAGGTCAGTTTACTAAGACCCTCTGGGGTGAAATAGCTCCCACACCACAGCATGCTCATGTCTAAGTCTATTCTTATTGACCAGTGTAACAGCACTCTCATGTCTAAGTCTATTCTTATTGACCAGTGTAATATCTATCTAAACTACTATATAAAGCACCACCTGCCGTATGTAACCAATTTCCTATTGAATCAGTGCAATAACTGCAAATCTAGCATGATTTTTTTCTAGATCTTGGGAATGCACAGAACCATTATAGCGTTCCCATGGCCTTTCAATAATGGATACCTATACATGCTGTTGTAATCTTCAGTCCTGAGACTGGTTTGATGCAGCTCTCCATGCTACTCTATCCTGTGCAAGCTTCTTCATCTCCCAGTATCTACTGCAACCTACATCCTTCTAAATCTGCTTAGTGTATTCATCTCTCCTACAATTTTTACCCAGTACTAAATTGGTGATCCCTTGATGCCTCAGAACATGTCCTACCAACCGATCCCTTCTTCTAGTCAAGTTGTGCCACAAACTCCTCTTCTCGCCAATTCTATTCAATACCTCCTCATTAGTTATGTGATCTACCCATCTAATCTTCAGCATTCTTGTGTGGCGCCACATTTCGAATGCTTCTATTCTCTTCTTGTCTAAACTATTTATTGTCCATGTTTCACTTCCATACATGGCTACACTCCATACAAATACTTTCAGAAGTGACTTCCTGGCATTTAAATCTATACTTGAAGTTAACAAATTTCTCTTCTTCAGAAATGCTTTCCTTTGAACTGCCAGTCTACATTTTATATCCTCTCTACTTTGACCATCATCAGTTGTTTTGCTCCCCAAATAGCAAAACTCATCTACTACTTTAAGTGTCTCATTTCCTAACATAACCCCTGCAGCATCACCTGACTTAATTTGACTACGTTCCATTATCCTCGTTTTGCTTTTGTTGATGTTCATCTTATATCCTCCTTTCAAGACACTGTCCATTCCGTTCAACTGCTCTTCCAAGTCCTTTGCTGTCTCTGACAAAATTACAATGTCGTTGGTGAACCTCAAAGTTTTTATTTCTTCTCCATGGATTTTAATACCTACTCTGAATTTTTCTTTTGTTTCCTTTACTGCTTGCTCAATATACAGATTGAATAACGTCAGGGAGGGGCTACAACCCTGTCTCACTCCCTTCCCAACCACTGCTTCCCTTTCATGTCCCTCGACTCTTATAACTGCCATCTGGTTTCTGTACAAATTGTAAATAGCCTTTTGCTCCCTGTATTTTAGCCCTGCCACCTTCAGGATTTGAAAGAGAGTATTCCAGTCAACATTGTCAAAAGCTTTCTCTAGGTCTACAAATACTAGAAAAGTAGGTTTGCCTTTCCTTAATCTATCTTCTAAGATAAGTTGTAGAGTCAGTATGGCCTCACATGTTCCAATATTTCTTTGGAATCCAAACTGACCTTCCCCAAGGTCAGCCTCTACCAGTTTTTCCATTCATCTGTAAAGAATTCGCTTTAGTATTTTACAGCTGTGACTTATTAAACTGATAGTTTGGTAATTTTCACATCTGTCAACACATGCTTTCTTTGGGATTGGAATTATTATATTCTTCTATACTATCAATTTTACCCTTTTCATCGCGTCCTTTGTACCCAGGTGTTTTTTATTCTACATACATTCTCCAGTAACTACTATGAAGCATATTGCAGAGGATATTTACCATTTTACCACATTTTTACATTCCTTCATGTTATTCTTGTACATTGAGCGTGGGAAGAATGACAGCTTAAATGTCTTTGTGCATACTGTAACTAGTATAGGCTTATCTCTGTAGTTCTTTGAGAAGCTATTCACAAGGGAGTGAAGTATATCTCTGGAGTCTTCTGCTACCAAAATTTGCTGAAACATTGTAAGTAATGTTTTATGAGGCAATTAACCTCTATCCTCAGGTGCCTACTATTTCATATGTTTAAGCATTTCGATAATGCTCTCTCATGAGTCAAATGAACAATGACAATTTGTCCTGTCCTTCTTTGCATGTGTTAAGCATCCCTTGTTAGTGCTCTTTAGTTATGTGCCCAATGCACTTGAGTAATATTTTAATGTGAGATGCATAAGTGTTTTATAAGATTCTCCATGGAGACTGTGTGCGTTTTCCCAGTATCCTACCAATGAATCAAAGTCTACTACCTGATTTATCGATGATATAGCTTATATATTAATTCAGTTTCATGTCCCTCTCAATTGGTGTCACACAAACTTATGCATGAGTTGGCTAAATCCAACTGTGACTGTTTGTTATTGTAGTCATAGAATACTAGATTTCTTCATTGTACATCCTCTATCTTAATTAACAATACTAACTCTTATATATTCCTCCCCACAGATGTGCCCTGTGGCATTGTCTCACCAATACCAATTTTCTGCTTGCTCCCCAAGTTTCCTCTGATCTCGACCAAACTGAACCCATGTCCACAACCTACATGTCCCAGTCATTCACTGAGGAATGTTAAGAGCACAAACACACAAATCTGCTGGATCTCACTGCCACATGATACACCATGTCACTGGGGAGTGTGGTTGTTGCATGGGGCACCTCATTCAGTGGGAAACTATGGAATGGAGTGCTGCTGATCGTGTGATCTGGTAAACATGTCTATTGAAATCATTGTCGCAGTTGCTGAATTTTGCAGCACCCTCCACTGCCACATAATTTCTAATCATGGTGTACTGTTGTACCTCCATCCATACATTCCATTAAGCTTACAACTATGTTACGTCCAATTTCCCTTCAGATATGTCATCTTCAGACCACAAAATCTACCTCCACAATTTGAATTAGATCCACCCCAATATTCCCATTCCTTCTCACATTATGGGTCCCCTCCACCCAATTCCTTTCCTTTTCTGTCCTCTCCAAAACCATGTCTTAGGTTTCACTCATTCAAGCACATGTGGACACAGTACTAACTCTCACATCTTCTTAGTATCAAGCCCTTCACAATGGATGCATCCAAAACTCACAACCTTTGCATTCTGCCCTCCATCATACATATCCCCCTAATAACTCAATCATAACTCTCACCAGTTATGTATTCTTGGTACTATACTCCAACTAATGCAGCACTTTATTCATGACCAAAGCATTCACTGTTTCACAGCACATGTATCAGATCTGTTTCTGTCTCTTCTACTGGTGTTGGTCAAAAATAATGTGTAATGTCATGAATGCTCATTCAGCTTTCTTAATTTCTCCCACTTTGTCAGAAAGTACCTTTATATTTTACCGCTACATCCAAAAACCATTGTAAGTGGTTTTCATTGTTTCCCATCTGCCATATATCTAATATTTCATTAAAAAAAGCTCAAGATGTTAGCAAGAGTCCTTGGCTGCTGAAATTGATGGGAATAGACATATATCAAGAATGGATTGTTATTGGAAGATCTCATTGTGACTGTCTTGGCAAAGATAAGAGTCCTGATGTTTACTAATGCTAAAAGCAATTTCAAGATTACTTGAAATTTAGTAAATGTTTGCAAGTGTGGATGGGTTCAGAAAGTTATGTGTTTTGGTGAGTATTAAGGAAGAACCACAATGTTTTTATAGCTGGCTTGCCTATCAATTTTGTAGCTCCCATGCTAACATCTGGAGGATACAGCACCCACCATTTGCACATAATTTCTAATTGGGGTGTACTATTCTCACATATCTACTTGATCTTACAACTATGTACCCTCCAAATCCCCTGTGATTAGTTAACTTTGTGTGCCAGACAGGCAGCCAAACTCAAATCTGGTAAAGAGTAGACAAATGTTTTCTCTGAAGTGCAGGAATTTGTACAATTGAGAGATAAAAAAATGCCACATGTACAGTAGCATAACTTGTTAATAGAAATAAAAATAAATTTATGCAAACACGTCATTACATTCTGGAGCTGATGTACTAAAAAGAAGGCATTAAGATAATGCTTTCTCAAAATTTTAAGGCAGCACCAGTTAAAGATCTAAGCTGTAGAAGCAGAACTATTCTACAGTACAAAATGTCAAAATTGTGTGACTCAACTTGCAATTTTTTGTTCATCCTTCTGATTGTCCCCTCCCCCTCCCCCCTACACCCTGCCCACCATGAACCATGGACCTTGCCATTGGTGGGGAAGCTTGCGTGCCTCAGTGATACAGATAG
Organism: Schistocerca americana; assembly: GCF_021461395.2. Lineage (NCBI taxonomy): Eukaryota > Metazoa > Arthropoda > Insecta > Orthoptera > Acrididae > Schistocerca > Schistocerca americana. Next base: position 635,132,565 of record NC_060130.1, read on the forward strand.
CCGTACCGTAGGTGCAACCACAACGGAGGGGTATCTATTGAGAGGCCAGACAAGTGTGTGGTTCCTGAAGAGGGGCAGCACCCTTTTCAGTAGTTGCAGGGACAACAGTCTGGATGATTGACTGATCTGGCCTTGTAACACTAACCAAAGCAGCCTTGCTGCGCTGGTACTGCGAACGGCTGAAAGCAAGGAGAAACTACAGCCATAATTTTTCCCGAGGGCATGCAGCTTTACTGTATGGTTAAATGATGATGAAGTGCTCTTGGGTAAAATATTCTGGAGGTAAAATAGTCCCCCATTCGGATCTCCGGGCGGGGACTACTCAGGAGGACGTTGTTATCAGGAGAAAGAAAACTGGCGTTCTATGGATTGGAGCATGGAATGTCAGATCCCTTAATTAGGCAGGTAGGTTAGAAAATTTAAAAAGGGAAATGGATAGATTAAAGTTTGATATAGTGGGAGTTAGTGAAGTTCGGTGGCAGGAGGAACAAGACTTCTGGTCAGGTGAATACAGGGTTACAAATACAAAATCAAATAGGGGTAATGCAGGAGTAGGTTTGATAATGAATGGGAAAATAGGAATGCGGGTAAGCTACTACAAACAGCATAGTGAACACATTATTGTGGCCAAGATAGATACGAAGCCCATGCCTACCACAGTAATACAAGTTTATATGCCAACTAGGTCTGCAGGTGATGAAGAGATTGATGAAGTGTATAATTTGATAAAAGGAATTATTCAGATGGTGAAGGGAGGCGAAAATTTAATAGTCATGGGTGACTGGAATTCGATAGTAGGAAAAGGGAGAGAAGAAAACGTAGTAAGTGAATATGGATTGGGGGGCAGAAATGGAAGAGCAAGCTGCCTGGTAGAATTTTGCACAGAGCATAACTTAATCATAATTAACACTTGGTTCAACAATCATAAAAGATATCTTCTGGTAAACCTTCCGGGATGTAAGGTCATGGTCCATGAAACTCTTCAGCTCCTAACGTTTCGTCCAGAGCTGCGCTGGACATCTTCAGAGGGGTGTTTCTCCTACGGTGTCTAAGGTAATCAAAAAATTCGTCTAAGGCTTCTCTACCATGTGGCCAGACCACAAATGTATCGTCTACATACCGATACCAGTGAGATGGTTTCTTATCTGCTTTTTCCAAGGCTGACTGTTCGAATTTCTCCATGTAGAAATTAGCTACTGCAGGACCCAATGGGTTACCCATTGCTACGCCATCAGGTTGCTCATAAATTTCATGGAAAAAGCGGATAAGAAACCATCTCGCTGGTATCAGTATGTAGACAATACATTTGTGGTCTGGCCACATGGTAGAGAAGCCTTAGACGAATTTTTTGATTACCTTAATAATATAAATCCAAGAATCCAGTTTACCATGCAGAGAGAAAATGATAACAAAATACCGTTTTTGGATGTTTTAGTTATGAGACAGACAGATGGAAGATTGAAGCAACAGATTTTTAGAAAAATAACGCACACAGACAGATACTTACATAAAAACTCTAACCACCATCCACAACAAAAGAGAGGTGTGATTAAAAGTCTCGTTGACAGAGCCAGACGGATTTGCACGCCGGAGTATCTAGACGTCGAATTAAGACATCTGAAGCACGCTTTTGAGAAAAATGGCTACTCAAAGAAAGAAGTAAGCAGAATTCTGCACCCAAACAACAAAAAGCCTAAGGACAAGCCCGAAAAACGATGCAAGAATACAGTCTCTCTGCCATTTAAAAAAAAAATAACGGATCAGATTGGAAAGATTTTAAGTAAACATGATATTAGACCTGTTTTTAGACCAACGAAGAAAATTTGTCATGTTCTCCGGTCTGTAAAAGATAAACACACTCCTCTATCAGCCAGTGGCATATATAAAATTCCGTGCACATGTGGTAAAGTTTATATTGGAACAACAAAAAGAAGCGTAAATACACGGATAAAAGAACACAGACGTCTTTGCCGATTAGGAAAAACAGATAAGTCGGCTGTAGCAGAACATGCTTTTCAGTCAGGAAATCATCAATTGAAGTTTACCGAAACAAAAATTTTATCTACGATGACGAACTACTACCCACGGCTTTGTAGAGAAGCAATTGAAATATATAAACATAGGGATAATTTTTATCGGAAAGATGAGACCATGAAACTTAGTGATATTTGGACAGTAGCACTACAGAATTGCTAGACAGTTTTACCCGTGACAAGATTACGATCGATAGTTAAGTTTTATCTCTGACAAAGATTATCTCTGCATATCACGTGTAATTCTGGTCACGCCCACTTTCTACGATGTATAAATCGCTCTCAGACGTCCGACCCATCAGTCAGCAAGACTCACCGGAGAAGAAACACCCCTCTGAAGATGTCCAGCACAGCTCTGGATGAAACGTTAGGAGCTGAAGAGTTTCATGGACCATGACCTTACATCCCAGAAGGTTTACAAGAAGATATGTCATTCGATTGTGAAAGCCTTCATACTATAATCATAAAAGAAGCTTGTATACATGGAAGCAGCCTGGAGATACTAGAAAGTATCAGATAGATACTATAGTGGTAAGACAGAGATTCAGGAACCAGGTTTTAAATTGTAAGACATTTTCAGGAGCAGATGTGGACTCTGACCACAATCTATTGGTTATGAACTGTAGATCAAAACTGAAGAAACTGCAAAAAGGTGAGAATTTGAGGAGATAGGACCTGGATAAACTGACTAAACCAGAGGTTGTACAGAATTTCAGGGAGAGCATAAGGAAACAATTGACAGGAATGGGGGAAAGAAATACAATAGAACAAGAGTGGATAGCTTTGAGAGACGAAGTAGTGAAGGTAGCAGAGGATCAAGTAGGTATAAAGACGAGGGCTAATAGAAATGCTTGGGTAACAGAAGAGATATTGAATTTAATTGATGAAAGGAGAAAATATAAAAATGCAGTAAAAAAAGCAGGCAAAAACGAATACAAACGTCTCAAAAATGAGATGATGACAGGAAGTGCAAAATGGCTAAGCAGGGATGGCTAGAGGACAAATGTAAGGATGCAGAGGTGCATATCACTAGGGGTAAGATAGATACTGCCTACAAGAAAATTAAAGAGACCTTTGGAGAAAAGAGATCCACTTGTGTGAATATCAAGAGCTCAGATGGAAACCCAGTTCTAAGCAAAGAAGGGAAAGCAGAAAGGTGGAAGGAGTAAATAGAGGGTCTATACAAGGGCGATGTTCTTGAGGACAATATTATAGAAATGGAAGAGGATGTAGATGAAGACAAAATGGGAGATATGATACTGCGTGAAGAGTCTGACAGAGCACTGAAAGACCTGAGTTGAAACAAGGCCCCGAGAGTAGACAACATTCCATTAGAACTACTGATTGCCTTGGGAGAGCCAGTCCTGAAAAAACTCTACCATCTGGTGAGCAAGATGTATGAGACAGGCCAAATACCCTCAGACTTCAAGAAGAATATAATAATTCCAATCCCAAAGAAAGCATGTGTTGACAGATGTGAAAATTACCAAACTATCAGTTTAATAAGCCATGGCTGCAAAATACTAACATGAATTCTTTACAGACGAATGGAAAAACTGGTAGAAGCTGACCTTGGGGAAGATCAGTTTGGATTCCATAGAAATGTTGGAACATGTGAGTCAATACTGACCCTACGACATATCTTACAAAATAGATTAAGGAAAGCAAACCTACATTTCTAGCATTTGTAGACTTAGAGAAAGCTTTTGACAATGTTGACTGGAATACTCTCTTTCAAATTCTGAAGGTGGCAGGGGTAAAATACAGGGAGCAAAAGGCTATTTACAATTTTGTTCAGAAACCAGATGGCAGTTATAAGAGTTGAGAGGCACAAAAGGGAAGCAGTGGTTGGGAAGGTGGTAACGCAGGGTTGTAGCCTATCCCCGATGTTATTTAATCTGTATATTGAGCAAGCAGTAAAGGAAACAACAGAAAAATTGAGAGTTTGAATTAAAATTAATGGAGAAGAAATAAAAACTTTGAGGTTCTCCAATGACATTGTAATTCTGTCAGAGACAGCAAAGGACCTGGAAGAGCAGCTGAACAGAATGGACTGTGTCTTGAAAGGAGGATATAAGATGAACATCAAAAAAAGCAAAACGAGAATAATGGAATGTAGTCGAATTAAATTGGGTGATGCTGCAGGAATTAGATTAGGAAGTGAGACGCTTAAAGCAGTAAAGGAGTTTTGCTATCTGGGGAGCAAAATAACTGATGACAGTCGAAGTAGAGAGGATATAAAATGTAGACTGGTAGTGGCAAGGAAAGCGTTTCTGAAGAAGAGAAATTTGTTAACATCGAGTATAGATGTAAGTGCCAGGAAGCCGTTTCTGAAAGTATTTGTATGGAGTGTAGCCATGTATGGAAGTGAAACATGGACGATAAATAGTTTAGGCAAGAAGAGAATACAAGCTTTTGAAATGTGGTGCTACAGAAGGATGCTGAAGATGAGATGGGTAGATCGCATAACTAATGAGGAGGTATTGAATAGAATTGGAGAGAAGAGAAATTTGTGGCACAACTTGACTAGAAGAAGGGATTGGTTGGTAGCGCATATTCTGAGGCATCAAGGGATCACCAATTTGGAATTGGACGGCAGTGTGGAGGGTAAAAATTGTAGAGGTAGGCCTAGAGATGAATACACTAAACAGATTCAGAAGGATGTAGGTTTCAGTAGGTACTGGGAGATGAAGAAGCTTGCACAGGATAGAGTAGCGTGGAGAGCTGCATCAAACCAGTCTCTGGACTGAAGACGACAACAACAATAACCTTCTGGTTGAAGAGTAGAACATCTGTGCTGAGTTAAATTAGTGATGAGGATTGGTCACTGAACCCCACGACTTCTGGATATGGTTTCACCTTGTTTTTGTGTTAAAGACACTCACCACAGCACTCCTTGAATACCTGACAAGCTGTGCAGTTTCTGAAATGCCTGGGCTGAGCCTCTGGGCCATCACAGCGTGCTCTCAGTCAGACTCTGATGGACAGTGCACCATCCCCATTCTAAACATGCAGGCTCACTGATACAGCATGCAGCGTGCTTTCCTCTGTCTAGCAGTCATTCCTCGGCAGGTGATGCTGCTATTGCCCGGATGGGTTTATATCAACAATACATTAGTGGTCATAATGTTGTGGCTGATCAATTTAGTTTTTAAGGAGAACTTTAGTTTTGAATCCGGAAAATAATTTTCATGAAGTATTTCTTAGTTTTTAAGAAGTTTTGGGTTTTTAGGATTTTTTAAAATTTGCAGTTAAATCTTCCTACAACCTTTCACAACATCTGAGTTTCTCTTGTATGCATTATGGTACAGACAATGCAGCAACTCAATCCCATTGGCTCACTGTGGGATTGGAACTGGCCATTTGAAATATATCCCTATTCGGCCAAAACTTTTGCCCAGTTCTTGCATCACAGACCTTCTCTTTACCAATATTTTCAAGATAAAAAAAACAAAAAACATATGGGTACAGCTTTAATAATAAAAATAAATTCCCTGTAATTATCTAACCCATACAGAATAAACCTTCTACATGTATGTTGTTGTACTCAACATTAAGAGCCGCATCTGATTCCTAGCAGCAGTGCCAGCTTACTACACCCTCTGTGGTCAAATAGCTCTCATATGACAGTACTCCCACACAAAAGCAGATGAGAGTAAACAAATTTTGTCTCTGAAGTGGAAGAATTTGTACTATTGAGAGGTAAATAAATGGAATGTGTATGGTAGTAAAACATTTTAATAGAAATGAAATTATATGTACGCAGTAACCACTTCCTTATATTCTGTTGCTTGATGTACAAAAAATAAACACTAAAAAAATGATTTCTGAAAGTTATAAAGCAGTGTCAAATAAAGTCCTAAGCTGTAGAAGCAGAACCATTGCACCAATTAAAACTTCTTATTTACAAATAATTTCACTCCATTTCCAATTTTTCTAAAATTCTTGTAGCAGAAGAGCAGATTATCTGTGATAAGTTACTTTTGGGTGTTTTGGCTAAGTGGCTCTTGGTTTGAATAAAGTTTTTCATTTCAAGAAGTTTCTTAGTTTCAAGGAAATTCTTAGTTTTCTAAAATATAATCAGTTACAGGAAGATCAGTGTATATAGCATAATTTTACACTGATCAACTTGAACACTCTGACCAGCTGCGTAATAGCTTGTATGTCTGCTGTTGGCATGGATAATAGTGATGATTCATTGAACCACTTCAGTACACACTTCACCTTGTGACATGGCACATTATCTTGTTGAAAGATGACAGTGCAGTCAGGAAACATGATCGTTGTGAAGGGCTCTACATGGTTTGCAACCAGTGTAAGATACTCCTTGGCTATTGTGGTTACATGAGCTACGGTGAACATGTGGATTCTCCAAAATGAATGTTCCCCAGAAGGTGATGGAGTATTCATCATCTTGTCTCCACCCCGCAGTACAGATGTCAAGGAACTGTTCCACTGGAAGATGATAGATTCACACAGTCCCATGGGCGTGATGAACAGGATTTGGGATTCTTCAGACCATGAAATGCTCTGATGTTTGCTTGTCCATTTCATTCATATTGGCCTATGTCATTGTGGTAACGTAGGCACATGCATGGATTGTCAGCTATGGAGGCTCATTGTTAGGAGCATTTGGTGCACTGTGTGTTCAGACACACTTGTATTCTACCCCAGAATTAAAGTCTGGTGTTAGTTCCTCCACAGTTTGCTTCCTTACCTGTTTTACCAGTGTACCGGGCCTACAATGTCTGTATGTGGTTTTGCCTGCCGTGCGTATACCTGCCTAGCAGTAATTTCTCATTGGGTGGTACTGCTATTGCTTGGTGGGCTTATATCAGCATTATGTCAATAGTCATAATGTTGTTGCTGATCAGTTTAGTTTACATGGAGAATTTTAGTTTTGAATAACAAGATTGCTGTTAATGAAGTTTTTCTCAGTTTTTAAGAGGTTTTTGGTTTTAGATTTTTCTTTTTTTTTATATATATATGTGCCATTAAGCCTTCTTACAATGTTTGACATCTCTTTCCTGTATGCATCATTGTACAAACAATCCACCAACTCATTCTCATTCACTCAATGTGAGATTGTAACTGGACATTTGAATTATAACCCTATACAACCAAAACCCTTGCTCTATTCTTGCATTATGGACCTCCTCTTTACCAACATTTTGAAAATAAAAAGAGAATATGGCCTGTGCTAATGTATATGTACATCCACAATTATCATTGAGTCCTCTGTGATTATCTAATCCATATAGACTGTACCTTTTCCATATGTATTTTTGTATCGATCATTAACACTTGCTCCTGATTCCTAGCAGGGCTGTCAGTTTACTAATGCCCTATGGGGTGAAATAGCTCCCATACCACAGCACTGTCATACAAAAGTGATTCTACATCTAAATTTAACCTTGTATCCACTTATTCCCTTAAATGCATAATTACAGAAATCTTTGATCAAATTAGGATTGATTATGTATCAGAATTTATCTCTATCCCTCTAAAACTCTTGCGCCAGTGCTCTAATGCATAAAAACTGCCCAGAATGTACTTGAGATTATCCTTATGTTAACTGAAATGCCTGCCAGTGGTCCACAGGGACCAAAATCAGAAGCCACAGTCTAAACCTTCACTCCAGGTTGTTTAGGGATGTGACTCATCCCAAACAGACATGAATATCAGAAATCAACAAACCACTTAGGAATATTTCAGACATAGCATTAATGCTTCTACAATGTCTTTCATGAACTGTGCAGAAGTCCACATCTTCACATTAACACCACACTAAGTATTCCTCAAGAATAGCCAGCTGCTTGAGTAAAGCTAACTAACTTGGACATCTTTTGATTCCTGATGATACTTATGTTGATCCTCTTTTGTAGATACAATGAATGAACAAGTACTTCTGTCTCACAATTTTCACCATCCTTCTATCACTTGGGCAACATAAGACAGACTGAATTGAATGAGTGACAACAGAACATAAATTCAAACAAAATCTTGACAAATTATGCTGTAACACTCCTAGCCATTGCTGTATAACTACAGAATCTTAGAGAATACTTTCACTGGAAGTGAATAGGCTGTGCACAAATTCTTATGTTGTGATGTAGAAAACTTTGAAATCCTTTTCTTCATTAGGCCCATCTACCTTAGCAATACCTCCCTTACTAATCCAGCAACATAAGTTCAGTGGTGAAGATGGTTTGTGAATTCTCTCTCACTCAGTGAATACACAAATTATTTTACATCAATTGAATGTGGGTTGTCAGAAAAACATTGCAATTACTACACAAGGAAACACAATTTTCACGTCAGTTTCAGAAAAGTTGTGAGGCTTTGGGAAAAACCATGTTTTCTTGTCTAAGAATCCATAAATATTTATAAGTGAAAACAGTAACTGTGGATATCATACAGAAATCATCCACAATTTGTGTTTCTTTGATAAGAATGAAGGTATTTTGTCAAAGAGTGATAGGGAATCCACAAATTCACAGACAAATATTTGTATTCCTAGTGACCACTGCAGTTTCTGTCATATCTACTATATGAAGCACCGCTTGCTGTAAGTCAGCAATCTCTTGTTGTACCAGTGCAACAGCTACAAATCTGGCATGTTTTTCCTTGATCTTGAGAGAACACAGAACTGTTTATAACATACTCACATCCTTTTGATAGTGCAGACCTACGCATATACAATCAGTTTTACCCAGTTCACTGCATCCTATCTACCCAGTTGCTTCTAATTCTACATACATACTCTGCAAACCACTGCGAAGAGTATGGCAGAAGATATTTACATTTGTATCACCTATTATGGTTTTTTCACATTTGACTTGCATATTGAGTGTGTGAAGAATGACACCTTAAATGCCTCTGTGTGTAGTGTAATTAGTCCAAGCTTGTGTCTGTGCTCTCTTCAGGAGCTGTACACAAGGGGTAAAGTGTATAACTATATTCTTCTCCTAATAGTTTGTTGAAACATTGTAAGGTTTTCTGGGACAGTTTTCATCTGCTCTCATGCACCTGGTAATTCGTGATCCTCAGCATTTCAATAATGCTCTCTCACAAGTCAAATGAATCTATAACCATTCGTGCTGCCCTTCTTTGTATGTGTTGAAAATCCCTTGTTAGTGCTCTTTGGTTATGTGTCCCACACACTTGAGTAATATTCTAACATGGGATGCCTAGGTGTTTTATAAGATTCTTCATGGAGACTTGCAATGGTTTACCTGTTTTATTTTCTTCATTTGTTGTCCTCAGTGTAGACGTACTGCATTGCTACACTGGCTGAAAAATGGGGTTCGTAATTTGGACACTGACTATGGTAAATAATGTAGCTGACCGGTGCACAGTTGCATTTCACAGATGTCTACTTTCACTTTTCACAATCCTCCATATACACATTTAATATGGCTAGTGCACTATTGTTTAACTTTCCATAAACCTCATTAATAGTTTGCAGGAGAATGTCCGCATACTGCTACAATAGTTTACTGTTGAGCATCTACTAGCAGTAAAAACATAACCACGTAATTCACAGTTCTTTTGGAATAATCAGGTATGTATGGAACAGAACTGTTATTGCTTTAACACACGGCCTGTTGGTGTAACACTTATTTCAATGTTAAGTTGATGTATTGTTGTCATTCTAACCAACACAGGTCAGTTGTCTGAAACTCAGTCGTGGAATGACTGTCTCGTGACCACAAATCAGGCCCTTATATATCATCACAACAATAGGTACTGAAACTACATATCACATAAAGTTAAATTTACAGAAATTACAATTAAAATCTAACTCATTAAATTAACTGAATGCATTGAAAAATTCCATCTTTTTAACAGTTTCTTCTACTACAAGGTTTTAGGCTGAATTACTTGTTTAAATGATGACATTAACATATATTGTTATGTAAACAATACTTTTGAAACACTGTTAATTACTTTGGAATTAATGAAGGGCTGACTTTGCTAACATGTTTTTGAATAGACCCAAATAGATCCTTTAAGATTACCAGTATTTTGTCCTCCAAATGTTTACAATTACTAAAGAATATGTATTTGTTTGTAAGTCAACAATAGAATTCAAGTTACGAAACAATTACTGATTTCACCCTTTAACAAAAAATACTAACTAGGAATAGTCGAAATAAACTATAAAATCAATTAAATACCTAAAACTGGGCACAAAATTAGATCTGGTGTTAGTTCTTTAAAACTGAGGGTCAACCTTTCTCTTTTATGCAAATGCAGATTACACTCACATATGTTATTGGTAATTAGTTAAAATTGAAAAAACTAACTTAAGTATGCAGATGGCAAAACAAGAGGGGAAGTAAAAATATCCCAGCTTGCTTCATCACAGAATGAGGTCATTTTCCTAGTATCCTACCAAAGAACCAAAGTCTGCTACCTGATTTATCTATGACATAACTTTTGTATTCATTCCATTTCATTTCCCTCTCAAATTGATACACATAAACATATGTATGATTTGGCTGATTCCAGCTGTGACTCATTGTTATTGAAGTACTGGGACCCTACTTTTGTACAGTGACCATCCTATGTGATAATCAACAATACAAACACTCATACATTTCTCCCATAGACATACCATAAGGGTTTGCCTGCTGTTCACTTATAAATATGTTCTACTACAATGCGTACACTGACCAATACAAATATTCTCCTAGCTTCTCAAATTTGCCTCTGATCTTTACCAAACGGAACCCAAGTGCACATCCTACATCTCCCAGTAATTTGATGATGAATGTTAAGAACACAAACACACAAATCTGCAGTATCTTGCTGCCATATGACATGCCATGTCCCTGGGGTGTGTTTGTGTTTGTGTGTGTCTGTTGCATAGGACATTGATTTCATTATATACCTATGGAATAGAGTGCTGGGAATAGTACGAGATGGTAAACCTCACCATTGAAATTACTGTCACAGTTGCTCAAAGAAACAGCACCCACCATTTCTACATGATTTCTTATCAAGGTGTATGGTTGCATCTGCATCCATACATCCCACTAACCTTACAACTATGTACTCTTCAGACTCCCTCCAGATACACAACATTCAGACCACAAAATTTACCTTCATAATTTGGATTAGATCCAGCCTACTATTTCCATTTCTTCTTGCTCTTCAGTTCCCCTTCATTCCAATTCTTTCCTTTTCTTTCCTCTCCAAAACCATGGCATGGGTTCCATTCATTCACCTGCCAGTTCACAAAATACCAACACACACACGTTAACATCAAGGCCTTCACGGTGGACACACCCAAAAATCACAACTTTTCCATTATGTCTTACATTGTGCATATCCACACAACAACTCGTATGTAACTCTCACCAGTTATGTATGCTTGATGCTATATGTGCCATCTGATGCAACACATCTATACCATGTTTCTTCGTTTATAAACTATTTGACTCCATTTGCAGAGCTTTCTTAATTCTTCTGGCTGAAGAGTAGAACATGTGTGATAAGTTACATTTGGGTGTTTTGGCTCAGTGGTTCTTAGTTCGAAGAATCTTTTTTGGTTCAATAAGTTATTAGTTTCATGACAATTTTAATTTCCAAAAAGGTATTTAGTTACAGGGAGACAGTTGTATGTAGTATAATTATAGTTTCCAAGGAGAACTTTATTTTTGAATCAGGAGATTAGTTTTCAAGAAGTTTTTCTTACTTTTTCAAAAGTTTTCAGTTTTTAGGACCTTTTTTCTTTTCTTCAAATTTCTAAGGAGACCTTTAATTTACTAGAGTCTTTTCGTTTCGAAGATAAGTTTTTATCTTGGGTTTCTCTGATTATGATTGTTCATAAATGTAGGGATTTGTGAGGGCTATATTTCACTTCACTGCACCAGCTATCACAGGGAAAACCTCAAGAGAAGAGTTACAGTAGTCACTGGAGCCATTAAATAATATGTATGAAGGCACTTTATGGTGAGTGCAAAGGGGGCTAAAGGCAAGGAATGAGCTGGAATGAAATCACGTTAAACTGTAGTCCCTCTGAAACTGACTGAGGAAATTTTGCGAAAGCTGCGAGTTTGGAATGAGGCAAGGGCACGTAACCTCCAATAGACCCATGCCCACAAATCAGTGCAATGTTTAAATCACCCTTTATGTCTAGTACAGCTATACTTTGCTATTACATTTGTGTGCCACAACTCAGCTTGCCTAAAGAGCAGGTCATTGTCCTGTCTGAAGAGCAGAGATTTCTACTGCTGACACTGACAACTAAATGCAACAACAATAAAAATGAATGAACTAATGACACAATGTAAACGTTCAGTAAGACATAAAGTATAATGCTACCATTATAATTCAAATGCCAAATGGGATAGTAAACAACAAAGTTTTAATTTTGGAATAGGAGACTGACTCCAGTTGCAATCTGGTATCAGATTAATTTGATGGTGAAAGTTAAAAATTTTTGCCACACCAAGACTCGAACCCAGATCATTCCATATGACTAATATGTCAGAAACCGCATAGCTGTAACATTATAGTGTGCTTTAAGTGCAGAACCATGTAGCCTTAGGAGTGCATCTGTTTGTGTGTCACCAATACCTTCCTGGTACTGACCCCAGACACTAGAAAAAAACTTTAGAATTTATAGCACAGTTGATGTACCTAAAATGCTTCAAACTCCATCCGTCTGGGGATCCATCATGCATAAAAACCAAATGCTTCTTCTTCATAACTGTCTATTATATCATCGCAAAACTTTTGTATCTACTATACACCAATAAGGAGTGCTAACCTCCTTGACATGCTTCCAATTGGAGAAATCTTGTGCTCTTGGATGGGTGCTGTGAGTAAGACTGGTGCGGAAGAGTAGTTGCAGACTTGGCTCACTCTGTTCCTTCATGAGACATGGAATGTAGCGAACTGCATCCGGTCAGTTACAGATTAAATCAATGAGTGTTGCAGGCAGAGTTCATCAAAGACAATACGAGGAGATCTTTCAATCTCTAACTTTATCCTAAGACTGTGAGAATGCTCTGTGACTCCCAGTCTGCATAGGGAAAGATGGGCAATCATAATCGTAAATTATGCACTATGATCGAAGTGCTAGAAATATGTAGATCGCTGCCTGGTATACTTTGGTGTATATTGTCAAGAATTAACAATGAATGGATGTACTGTGCAGTCCTCTATCTACATTTGCAGTCTAGTATATGGTACTCTCAAAGTAGAGGAGGGGCAGTTCTATCGATGATACAGAAATTGGGTAGCATGCTGCCACATCATTGGTGGCATTGAAATTACAGAAACACTGGTAAAATTGCTAAAATTGATTGCACTATCAACTGTGATGCTTATTACAGTACATTGACAATGTCCTTTCCATCCCATCCATTCACTGGCACACTTGATTGCAACATAATGACGACTGACATCGGTTGTTTGAGATGGAGAAAGAATCTTGATGGAGGGTAACACATTCTGGGGATGCCTATCACCAAAACAGTGATCAACTACATGACTGCAATAAGAGGAATCAGTTGAAGTGCAACACAAAGCTACCTGCTGTAGTGGCGACTTCCATCACCGAATGCATCAGGATGACAAAATGTAGCGGGGAGAGGTAGAAGTCACCGTATTGAGACTCGTTTGAGCTTTTCAAGTGATTTATTGTTTCCAACTAAAGTGTCCCGTTCACCTCAGTCTTCATCATAGGGTCCCGCAATGCTGAGGCCACCGCCTCAGTGACCCAGTGCAATGCACTGCTGTGTGTCGGCCTTGTAGGACCACAACGTCAGGGCTGCGCCAGCAGCTGGCTCAGCAGTCTTCTTCTCCTTTGACTCAGCGCTGCTCCACTGCGAGCCACCGAGTGGCCCACTGTTTCCTTCCTCTCTGGAATAGCTGAGAACGTGTCGACCACAAGCGCCCACAATCTGGCGTCCGAATCTGTGGCCCTCGCCTCGAGATGCCTCTGGCGTGCATTGGGAGCCAAGGTGACTACCCGCGGTAGCGAGCCGTGGACTGACCTGTCGCTGGCTGGCTACGGACGCCACGTTGGCCTCAGAGGGTCGAACCAGTGACCCGCCGTGGACTGGAATGCTGGCTCCCCATCTGCTGCTGCATGTAGCTGGTGGTGCGACACGCCCTGCCATCCAGGAGAGCTGTCACACTTAAAAGACTCTCATTAGGAAATGGCACCTATTTATACTTGGCTGTGAGCCCCTGTTTTGCTAATGTGCTGCTCTGAGTCATGTACTCACCACAACTAGGTTGCGCCAGTGGGCCCCTTCTGCCTGTAGCTTGCGCCATGCAGCTATACTGCTACCCCTTCACTGTGAAACATGAGTTTAAATGTAGAGGTCATCAATCACCTTCAGACAGCTGTTTGGAAACGCTCCACAATGCCGCAAAACTCTTCCATTTTCCTTATGTTGTGACTGTCTTTTATTTCAATTAGCCTGTGTGTGTTGTGGGAGCAGCAACAACTGATTTACCATACAATGTGCAACGTCCAGTTCCCTGTGAGAGCCAGTGGATCGAAGCTCATTAATGTCAGTCTATAACCTGACAAAGACCTCAGAGTCATGGTGGAAAAAACAAAATGTATGACATTGTACAAAGCTATAGTCATGCACTGCTTGGATGTGTTACAGTAGCAAAAACAATGTATCAAACAACAACATATGGACACAGGGACCCTCTCCCGCGACTGATAGTCTGAGGGACATGGTCCTCCTACAGTACTGGCGATGAAACTTTATACTAGTCTGTGCAGATGAATTCGATCACAGGTCACCTGCTCAAATGGATCAATAGTTGTATATTAATAGGATCGCCCAATATGCTCGATGCCAGCACACAGACAGCATTTGTTTTCGGTTTATATATCGAGTTCTCTGTTGGATGAAGTTAGCAGAGCTTTTATAGTTTGTAGTTTCTTTCTCTGTTGGATGGTACAAAATAACGATGAGAAAGAGGATGTTTGTGTGACAGACGTGAATGTACTTTGTGAGGCGCAGATCTCCTTTGGACTGCAGTACCTGTATATAATATGGAAACGCATTGCAATGCAGCAGTAAAATCCTTGTCCTTCTTCCAGTTCCCATAACTGTATGTACTGTCTTTTCTACTGTCTCATGTTGCAGGAGAAACCTTTGTTTGGCGCTGGCCTTATACATCGTACACTGTTGGCAGAGCTACAACAACATGTTCCAATTTTCCACTGAGTGGCCAAAATACGGTTCTGTCACATTACCTCAGCTCATTGTGTTTCTATACAGGTTGCAGAAGGTGGTAGATATAGTGCTCTCTGACTTCTGCTCAGTTGCGACTAAAATTGGAACAATCACATGCAAGTTGCAGAGGTGGTGGGGAGAGACTAAGGGACAGCTACAAGGTGCAGAGGGAGTGTCTAGAGCCTTGTAGGAGTTTTACTGTAGCAGATAGGTTCGAAAAAGATGACTAACTTCAAGATGTGAGAGTACCATGAATATGATTCACTAGTGGATGTAATCATTAAAAGACAGCTCCGTAGGATCCAAAGCAGGTATGTGGTTGAATGGAAAGATTTGATTCCAAATTGCAGACAGCATCTCTACCGAGCAGCGTAACACTATAGATCTGAAATACCAGTGTATTGGTCATAGGACTTATATATTTCTTACGTCCTGAATCTAGCTTTGCATTTTTTAAGTGATTCGTCACATAGCACACCATCTATTCTATGTGATCATTCTCAATCAACCATCATCCTCTCTCGTCTTTAACCCAATGGATATATCACAGAACCTGCGACATGACATCGGGATAGAATGCGTTAAAATACTGGAGAAATATCTAATGGCGGCATGAGGGAGTTGCAAATACTGGCTTCATACCACATTCCTTAGTCGAATCAGTTTCTAAATTCAGTGATTTTATTATGAGCTTACACCGCTGACGATGGGCAATCACACTTTCGGTCTGCCAGTCGGTGTGGCCGAGCAGTTCTAGACGCTTCAGTCTTGAACCGCACAACCGCTACAGTTGCAGGTTCGAATCTTGCCTCGGGCATGGATGTGTGTGATGTCCTTAGGTTAGTTAGGTTTAAGTAGTTCTAAGTCTAGGGGACCGATGACCTCAGATGTTAAGTCCCATAGTGCTTAGAGCCATTTGAACCATTTTTGAGGCATGACCATCCATTGGGAATTTTCGCTCAGTATTGTTTGGTGTTACCAGCATTCAGTTATTGGTGAAGTATTACACTTAGTAGTAGGGGATGTGTCATAGATTTGTCGTGATCAGCAGGCTTATAAGGTATATGTACTGTGGTCAGTGTTCTGATATGTCCAAAGAAACTGGCTTTGTCCCATCCTAAGGAAGGTATGGATTTGATGTGGAAAATCGTGATAGCTGTAAAGGGAATGAAAGATTTTTTTCTTTGGAAAATTACGTCCAATCGTAAGAATAGTATAGATCTTCATATTTCGAGAGTTACAGTCGTCATGAGGGGGTATTTCCAATACTTCACTCATTGTCGACTGTCGCCAGACTGAGACTGCGATTGTAATATTTAATTGAAAGTACAGTGATAAAATACATTTGGCTGGTTTCCTAGGACAATTCTGCCTGGGGTGCAGGGAGTGTCCAGAACGATTGACATTTCCGGCTTATGGTGGGAGCCATCCGAACTAAGAGAGACAGGAATGTAGCTGCCTAACGTGTCACCCTCTAGGCGGGTGAACAGCGAACTAATATTCAGTATGTGTTGCGCAGCCTTTGTGATCGCATGTGTTCTCCGTGGAAATTTGAGAAGATTCAATATGAGTCTGTGTTTGCGCTGTACAATCATTCCCTCCTATGTAATTGTCCAGTTGACTGCTTATACATATTTCCTGTCTTTATTTGGTTGAGAGAACATCGACTGTGATGTGTGTTGTGTGCATCTAAATGGTGAAAGACATGAGAAACACCTTAGTTGATTTAGTAAAGTGCAAGGATGATTAGGATTTGGTATACCACTGACGTTAGTATTGGTTAAAAATATGACTGAAACTACCAGTTCTCTCTATTTCTTCGAGTTTTCACGCAAAGATCTTCGCAGATGAGATAAGTTTCTGCGACTCTTCAAGCTATCCCGGCGGGTATATTATAAATAGTCTTCACAGGTTTGCCGCCAGATGACGTTGTGCAAATTTAACAATATTTCCTCAGAACAACTGTCCGACATCTTCAGGTGGCTGAGCCTTGCTGGTGGCCAGGTGCGACTGATGGTATCTGCACCTCGATCCCGTATGGGGCGTCGACGTGCAGATACCATCAGTCGTAGCTAGCCACCAGCAAGCCCCAACCACCTGAAGATGTTGGACTGTTGCTCTGAGGAAATATTGTGGAATTTACGCAACGTCATCTGGAGGCAAACCAGTGAGGACTATCTATGAGATAAGTTTCTAGTTACTTAGTTTTTTGCAGCACCTCCCATCTCGCTGCGCCTCGCTAAAGTTTTGAGTGTGTAGAGATATAATTTCCGCACTTCATATTCAGAACTACACTGTGCAGGCGATCGGTAGCATACTGCTATGTGCTTGAATCGAGAACTATCGCGTAAATTGTATGATATTCTGGCAAATTGTGAGAAAATACTTATGTTTTTCAATCCCAGAGTGTGGACATGGCTGTAAAAAGCATGGCAGCACGCAAGCAAGCAGGCCGGGCCCAGAAACATTAACACCTTTGTGCCAATGGGTACCAGCCCATCCTTTGAACAGCAGTTTGGAGAGTGAGTCCGGTGTGCTGGGAGTGTTCTGGTCGCGCATTGGGGCAGTTGCCTCGTTATGATTGGCTGATGGAATGTATCTAGTGGTGCGAGGACAATATAAGGCACATGTGCTTATTTTTTTTTAAATTTTTTTTTTGGGGGGGGGGGGGGGGGCATCTGTCTGTCTTCGAGGTATATGGATGAGTCTCATGGATGATAGCTATATGCAGGATGCGAAAGTGATGATTTTGTATTGTGCAGGATACAAATTGTGTTTACTACATCGATATGATATGTGGTGATACAGCCTGGTTGGAAATTGGTTTAACGCTGGTAAATTCAGGCTTTCCTGGACAGTGGCAGGGCAGTGTAACTGAGGAGGTGATTAGATTAGATTAGATTAGATTAGCTTTTCGTTCCATAGATCCGTGCTGAGGAGATCCTCGTGGATGTGGAACATGTCAATTTTTTTTTAAGCTGAAATAACAATACTAATAGTATGAATATATACAATACATCATTTGTTTCTATTAAAAAATTCGTCAATGGAGTAGAAGGAGTTGGCCACTAGTAAGTCTTTCAGGCTCCTTTTAAACTGATCTTTATTTGTAACTAAATTTTTTATGTTTACTGGCAAATTATTGAAGATGAGTGTTCCTGAGTAGTGGACCCCTTTTTGAACTAAAGTAAGTGCTTTTAAGTCCTTGTGCAGATCATTTTTGCTCCTGGTATTGTATGTATGAACTGAGCTGTTTGTTGTAAAAAGAGATTTATTATTTAGGACAAATTTCATTAATGAGTAAATATACTGAGAGGCAGTAGTTAGTATACCCAGTTCTTTGAAGAGGTTTCTACAGGACGTCCGTGAATTTACTCCACAAATAATACGTATTTCACGCTTTTGGACTCTGAAAACTTTTGTTTGACTTGAAGAGTTACCCCAAAATATTATACCATATGACATTATGGAATGAAAGTAGGTAAAGTATGCAAGCTTTTTCATTTTTATGTCTTCTAACACTCGAATTGCAAATACAGATTTGTTAAGGCGTTTCTGCAGTTCTGTGGTGTGCTCTTCCCAACTGAATTTATTATCAAGTTGTAACTGTCAACCTCTTCTATCTGTTCTTCTTCGTATTTTATGCATATGCTGGGTGGAAACCTCTTACAGGTTCTGAATTGCATATAGTGAGTCTTTTCGAAGTTTAATGTCAGTGAGTTGGCTTTAAACCATTTATTAATATCCATGAACATAACATTAGCAGATCTTTCTAGAACTACACTTGACATACTATTTATTACAATACTTGTGTCATCTGCAAACAAAACGAACTCTGCTTCTGGCAGTGTAACTGATGAGAGATCATTAATGTACACAAGAAAAAGCAATGGCCCTAAGATGGATCCTTGTGGGACACCACATGTAATTTCTTCCCATTCTGATGGTGACTGACGACTTAATTCACTAGTCCCTTGCACTGACACCCTTTGTTTCCTGTTAGTGAGGTATGACTTGAACCATTTTGCAGCACTGCCCGTGACACCACAGAATTCTAATTTACTTAAAAGGATGTTGTGGTTCACACAATCAAATGCCTTTGACAAATCACAGAAAATACCTGCTGCTTGTAATTTGTTATTTAATGAATTAAGTACATTTTCACTGTAGGTGTAAATAGCCTTCTCGATATCAGAACCCTTCAGAAATCCAAACTGTGTTCTTGATAATATGTTATTTGTGGTCAGATGGTTGAGCAGCTGCTTGTACATTACTTTTTCTAAAATTTTTGAGAATGCTGGCAAAAGTGAAATCGGTCTGTAGTTTGATGGCATCTCTTTATTCCCTTTCTTGAATAGAGGCTTAACATCTACATATTTTAGCCAGTCAGGAAATGTCCCAGTTATAATTGACTGGTTACACAAGTAACTTAGAATTGTACTAAACTCACAAGAACTTGCCTTAATTAACTTTGTTGCTATTTCATCGTACCCACTAGAATGCATTGTTTTTAAAGATTTTATTATGGAAGTTATTTCTTTTGGTGAAGTGAGTGATATATTCATGTACTTGAAGCTATTTGTGAAGGCTAGTTTCAGATATTCAAGGGAATTATTTACTGATCCTGAAAGTCCCATTCTATCAGTAACGGATATAAAGTACTTGTTAAACAGATTTGCCCCACTATGTCATCTACCCTTAGTGCTATTTGCTCCTGTTCCTTTCTGGTTCTACCAGTCTGCTCTTTCACTATATCCCATATTGTTTTTATTTTGTTCCCTGACATTGCTATCTTCTTCTCGTAGTGCATTTGTTTAGACGTCTGAATTACTTTTTTTAATGTTTTACAGTATTCCTTGTGTTTAGCTAAATAATCAGCATTGGAGCTATTCTTGGTCGACAGATACATTTTCCTTTTTGTCTTACAGGAAATCTTTATTCCTTGTGTAATCCATGGTTTTATTATAGACTTCTGTTTAATTTGAGGAACTTTTAGAGGAAAACAGTTTTCAAACATGGTACTGACGTTGTTCATGAATGTGTTATACACTCCTGGAAATGGAAAAAAGAGCACATTGACACCGGTGTGTCAGACCCACCATACTTGCTCCGGACACTGCGAGAGGGCTGTACAAGCAATGATCACACGCACGGCACAGCGGACACACCAGGAACCGCGGTGTTGGCCGTCGAATGGCGCTAGCTGCGCAGCATTTGTGCACCGCCGCCGTCAGTGTCAGCCAGTTTGCCGTGGCATACGGAGCTCCATCGCAGTCTTTAACACTGGTAGCATGCCGCGACAGCTTGGGCGTGAACCGTATGTGCAGTTGACGGACTTTGAGCGAGGGCGTATAGTGGGCATGCGGGAGGCCGGGTGGACGTACCGCCGAATTGCTCAACACGTGGGGCGTGAGGTCTCCACAGTACATCGATGTTGTCGCCAGTGGTCGGCGGAAGGTGCACGTGCCCGTCGACCTGGGACCGGACCGCAGCGACGCACGGATGCACGCCAAGACCGTAGGAACCTACGCAGTGCCGTAGGGGACCGCACCGCCACTTCCCAGCAAATTACGGATACTGTTGCTCCTGGGGTGTCGGCGAGGACCATTCGCAACCGTCTCCATGAAGCTGGGCTACGGTCCCGCACACCGTTAGGCCGTCTTCCGCTCACGCCCCAACATCGTGCAGCCCGCCTCCAGTGGTGTCGCGACAGGCGTGAATGGAGGGACGAATGGAGACGTGTCGTCTTCAGCGATGAGAGTCGCTTCTGCCTTGGTGCCAATGATGGTCGTATGCGTGTTTGGCGCCGTGCAGGTGAGCGCCACAATCAGGACTGCATACGACCGAGGCACACAGGGCCAACACCCGGCATCATGGTGTGGGGAGCGATCTCCTACACTGGCCGTGCACCACTGGTGATCGTCGAGGGGACACTGAATAGTGCACGGTACATCCAAACCGTCATCGAACCCATCGTTCTACCATTCCTAGACCGGCAAGGGAACTTGCTGTTCCAACAGGACAATGCACGTCCGCATGTATCCCGTGCCACCCAACGTGCTCTAGAAGGTGTAAGTCAACTACCCTGGCCAGCAAGATCTCCGGATCTGTCCCCCATTGAGCATGTTTGGGACTGGATGAAGCGTCGTCTCACGCGGTCTGCACGTCCAGCACGAACGCTGGTCCAACTGAGGCGCCAGGTGGAAATGGCATGGCAAGCCGTTCCACAGGACTACATCCAGCATCTCTACGATCGTCTCCATGGGAGAATAGCAGCCTGCATTGCTGCGAAAGGTGGATATACACTGTACTAGTGCCGACATTGTGCATGCTCTGTTGCCTGTGTCTATGTGCCTGTGGTTCTGTCAGTGTGATCATGTGATGTATCTGACCCCAGGACTGTGTCAATAAAGTTTCCCCTTCCTGGGACAATGAATTCACGGTGTTCTTATTTCAATTTCCAGGAGTGTATTTTTCATTCATGTCATGAGCGCTATAAACATCTTTCCAGTTCATATCTTTGAGCAGTTTTCTAAAACACTCAATTTTTGGTTGATTGACTACTCTCCTGTACTCAGATTTAGCAGTCTTGATAATCTGCTTAGAATTTACATCTAAAACAGGGAGCTGCATGTCATGATCTGATAGTCCATTTATAACAGGTTTTATGGTATAATTTTGTTCCTTTGATTTGTCTATAAAAATGTTATCAATGGCTGTCCTTGAGGATTTAATGATCCTAGTTGGAAAGTTTACAGTGTGAGTTAGATTGAAAGACAACATTACTAACTGCAGCAAATGTTTACTGGAAGATTGTATTAGAAAATCTGTATTAAAGTCACCAGCAATCAAAATTTCTTTGTTTCTTCCTGTTAAATAACCCAAAAGAGCTTCTAGATGATCTAAGAATAGATTATAATTTCCTGCAGGTGCTCGGTAAATAGTTATTATCATATAGGATCTGTTATGGAACTCTACTTCTGTTGCACATGCTTCTAGATGCTGCTCTAAACAGAATTTATTAATGTCAATGTTCTTGAATTTGTGGCAGTTTTTGATAAATGTGGCAACTCCTCCTCCATCCATATCTACTCTGCAGAAATAGGAAGCTAGCTTAAATCCTGAAATGTCTAACACATCTATATCAGTGGTCACTTGATGTTCAGAGAGGCAGATTATGTCAATTTGGTTAGATGAATCCATTTCATCGATACAAATGAGTAGTTCATCAACTTTATTTCTAAGTCCCGGAATGTTCTGGTGTAATAAAGATAACTGATACTGCGTACTAATGGGATTGTAACTGCTTTGGCGAAGATGAACTGGCAGTTTATGATTACTTTCTGTTAAACACCTTTGAAATGGAGGCTGTATGATAAAATCTGACTCCTGTTCATCTGTTTTCTCGAACTGAGTGTGTCTGTCAATCTCTCCTAAAACTCGTTTTCTTTCCCCCTTCCCTATCCTAAAAAAGGCATCCCTCTGACACCTGTGACCACTGGTATTTTACCACTTGTGCCAGTGTCCCCCCTTAAGTTTTCTGCAATCAACCCAGACAGTTTTCCCTTCCCTTTCCTATTGAGGTAAAGGCCATGCCTAGTGTAGTCCCACCTATCGATACCATCCACAGGAATCAAACCAATATGGGACCCTATATCCGTCCTAAGCATCCACTCCAACTCCAAGTTCACCCTCCCTACGGAAGAGTTCAAATGAGGCCGATCATAGCGTCTCAACACAGACACAAATCCCACACTCGTATGCTTCGTTGCTGATGCTATCTTCACCAGGTCACTCTCTATGGAATATTCAGAGTCTCTGTCAGTGCTATTTCCCGGACCACCCACTATAACCACAGCATCCTCCTTTGTGAAATCCTTGCATAAAGCACCTACATCCTCTGTCACCTGACCCAGATCTGCACTAGGCTTGAAAAAGTTTGTGACCTGGTACTCTGGACCTAGATTTTCCTGCAGTAGTTGGCCAACACCTCTACCATGGGAACTACCTAACAACAGAACTTTCTTTCTCTTTACAAATTTCCCTACCTTTTGCAAGTCCTTGAAAGCTTGTTGTGCCCTTTCTACAGCTTCAGCTACATGAGGCTCATCCGATTCTGACTGAGGCAACAGGTCAAATCTATTTTCAAGATTTATGACAAAGCTGTCTGATGCTCTCCTTTGCCTGTTCCCCCTATTACCTGTTGCCACTTCCCACCTCTGTTCACCCTTCTCCCTCTTTAAGCTGTCCAGATCCTCCCTTGCCTTGTCTAGGTCAGCTTGAAGAGCTGCAATTTTCCCTTCCTTTTCCAGTATTTTCCTATCTCTACTGCAGATCCTACAATACCACTGGTGAGCCTCATTTATGTCCCCATTTCCCACGCCACTACATTCGCCCCAATGAAGAAACTACAGCACCCATCACACCATACCCCGGACATACAACTCACTATTTACTTACGATACGCACGCGTGAAATTAAGCCTAAAATCCGTGCTATAGGCGCGAGAAGGAAAATAAACTTCTTACCCCGTTTAATCTTCATTAACATTTCACTAACACTTCCACTAATTCAACAACACTTATATTATATTTATAACACATGTACACGTTTAAAAATAGCTTAATAACAACGCTTTTTATAATTATTTAGTGCAGCAAACACTCGAAGAGTCCGCGTCGGCGCAGTGTTGCCAACTTCCCCCCCAAAGTAGGAAGCGTAATTGAGGAAGTGTCTTTGGTGGTAGTTTCCGTATTTCATGATCTGTAGATCACTTTTGCAGGTTTTAACTGACAGTGCATTATGACAGCTGTATGTTTTTTTTCAATCTGTATAAACTAGTTTTGCCTCTGAAAGTCTAGTAATTGGTCCAGCTGCAGAAAATGACTGACAGTGCTGTCACACTGGCAACAGCAGTAGTTTGGCGGGTTTCACACCGAAAAATTAAGCTTTCCTCGATAGCAGCAGAGCAATGTAATTAAGGAAGTGTCTTTGGCGTTGGTTTTCGTATTTTTTAATCTGTAGACGACTTTTTCAGGGTTTAACTGTCAGAGCAATATGACTGCTGTGTGTTTTTTTTTCTGTCTGTGGAAAATGGTTTTGCCACTGAAAGTCTCGTAATTTGTCTGTCTGCAGAAAACGCTGGACAGTGCTCCCACACAAGTAGAATCAGTAGTTTGGCGGGTGAATTCAGTAAGAACCAATCAGAATACTCCATTCACAATAAGTTCCATGACATCAGAGAGTCACAAGACGTCCTTTGTGCGGGTCATAGGAGCCTGTACAGACCGATTAGAACAAGAAGAGGGAAAGGTATTTACCGAAACTTTTGTGATGCCTGATCGTCATGTAATGTCTTCTTCATTTGAGTGTTCAGAGACACGTCCAAGAAACCATCCTCCTCTGGTTTGGACTGGCGGGATGCTGTCCCTCATCCGCCATTGTGGCTTAGAGCATCTCCAGACCAGCGGCTGTAGGACATCGAAAATTCACCAGAAAAATTCCAGCCATTTTTCTCGTCTCTAGGACAGTGCTTCGGATTCTGTTTGTGCAATTGTTCTGCTTTTCTCGTCTGTGCTTAGACACCACTGTGTGCTTCGAGAAGTCAGGAAAATAACGTCTCTGACCCCAGCAACAGCAGGTATAAACTAACCCCACTCACTGTTCCAGAAAAGTGATGAACACCACAGCAGCTGTAGGACTTAGAAATTTTTCTCTCTCTGGCAATGCCTTCAAACAAGCAGCTAAAACTCGAAAAGTGATAAGCGTCCTGTTTCTAGAGTTATAGAGAGATATTAACAGAGAAATATTTATTTCGACTTCCATATATCTCCGATTTGGCGTGTAAAACCAGATACTGCAGACGAGATCCGTTTCGGGATCTATTTCCCATTAAAGCGTGTGAAGTGTCTCAGGGAGTTTCCACAAGCGTGCAGCGATCTTTTTGCAGTCGGTGGTTGGGTATACATTGCAAAATTGAGGCAAACTACTGTGCAGTGATCTTTTTTGAAAGTGTATTTAGAGACATATTCAGTTGGATTTAGTAACTCCTGAAGCAGCTCGTGCTCAGAGACAAGAGTATTTCCCACAAAAGCATCTGAAGTGTCTCAGGGAGGTTTCACACGTGTGCCGCGATGATTTTAGAGTTTGTGTTCAAGTGTGGCAGTGGTGGTATTCCTTAGAATAAAACGTGTAATTGTTTAAATATTCTTGCATCATCTGGAAAGCTCTCTCTCTCTCTCTTTGTGCAGTGGTACATTTAGCTCCTGTGACATCTTCAAGTTACGAATGTGACAATATTCTGCACATTACTTAGACACCAGATGTAATAACTCCTGAAGCAGTTCATGTTCAACGACAAAGGGTATCCCTGCGCCAGGGTAGAGAAGGAGGAAGGCTGCATATATTTCCAAAGTGACAGGATGTACACAACCGCTCCTGCAGATGCTGTGTGGCCTAACGTGAGCCAGCACATGGTGTCTCTTCCAGTGGAGAGTGCAGACCATAGTGAACATCTTGCCTCTTGCACTTCAGAAGACTGACTGGACTTTCATCGAATGATCTACAGTTACAGCATTTACCAGCATGAGTTGCGAAGTGTAACTTAGCCCCATCTCGCTGCATATTCATTACTCCATGAAGCATACTTATCTTTATCATATATGTTTGCTATCAATATAGACCTCCGATGCATGATTACAGCTAATATACCCATTGAATTCCTCCTTCTTTAGCACAGACATCTCATTCATTGAACACAGTAAACAATTATGTCCATACTCCCATTCCAGCAGCTAAACGCAGACTGAGTCCTTTTCCTGCCATTTATCCCCAGACGCCATGTTAGATTATGTCACGGGAGCAGAGAGGGGGAGAGCAAGCAGCGCCCTCTGGTGGCGGTGTTGTGAACTAGGTCAGCTGGACTCTGGCCCTCATGGTGAACACACTGAATGGAGCTACTGCCAATGACAACCCAGGCTGTTTAAATAAACAATGATTACAAAATAAGGAATTACATGTCCTATCTGACAGCCCAGCACAGACTGAGTGCTTTTCCTGCCAATTTACAGATCGGGGTAGAAAGGGGAGGGGAGATGGCACGGAAGGGGGCAGGGGGGGGGGGTTGGGTTTGTGGAGGTAACCCAGTTGACTTATTTTCCCGCCAAAATTTGAACTTCCCACTATGATGTCACTGTGTCATTGCCACGTATGTGGGCACCATCTTGGATCAGCCATCTTGAATAAATTTGGCAACCATGCAACATGGAGTGGTACTCTCTTTGTTTCACTGCTCACTTTTATCTGTGATGACTAGCTTCCTCTCACCTGTCACCACCTGCACAGCCTGCAGCGTTTACCACAAAATCATTGTATCTCACACTGTAACCAGTTTTCAGAGAGCCATAGGAAACTACATGCAGAGGCTATGTGCTATGAATACAGTCATGAGGCAATCAAGGAATAGATGGTAAGTGAGACGTTGTCTTCAGAGCGAAATTCACGAAGTGCTCCAAATATTTTATGAAATTAAAAGCTGAAAGACGAACCTATGACGTTGTCTTAGTTTTTCTCGTCCTTATGTTGCACTCTGGCGTAACTTCTGTGACGATGTTCTTTTCAGTAACCTTATCTGTTTGTTGAGCCAATGTCTGATGTTTGGCATTCTTCAAAAGTCTAAGTACAGCAGTCCAAACAACTATTTCGAAAACACAAATACTCTGAAATGTTACTTTTTCTGCTTGATCTACTTTCTTTATATTGATTTCATTTTGAAAGAAAAAAAGTTTCCGCTTAAAAGTCCTCAAATAGATATCAGTTTGGTACCTATATTGCAAGGGATCACCGGTGCAATGAAAGCACAGATTAAAAGAAACAAATGTGACCTAACATATTTATAAAATTTTCGATAATGAAGGGTCGCCTGTTCGAAGTAATGCAGCTGAGTGATATACGTTAAATGGATCACTTTTAGTTCATCTAGTTTATTCAGTTGGTGTAGAATATGCTATATAATCTTAGGTCAATAGAATTTCTTGTAAGAATTGTATAGTAAGAAAAAGCTTGAAAGTATAACTCGTGGAGTCTTAAGTATTCACGAAATGCTAAAAGAGTCACAAACTTGAGTGCAATACCGTTGAACTAATTATCAACAAAAATCCTTTACAAAGAAGATCGGTTTATCAAACAAGTCAGTTCCGGCGAGTTCGTGCACCAGCACTCTCACCTGAAGATGGTGGCCAGATGGGCCGCGGAAATATTGTGTCATGAAGACGTTATGATCCGGCTGCATACCCGAGAAGAATATTATCATTTGTTACGCCGGGAAAGCCTTCGTAGCCACAAGCCAATTGATTATGAAAATTTGAATAACACATGAATTATTATGGATAACACCCCAACTATTCAGGAGCAACTGAAACTAATAACAAGGAAGACTGCTGGAGAAGGTGCAGGTGGCGTTTCAATAGGTCCGAGCAGCTCACAAATGCGATTAAAGGAAACTGTTGAATACTAAATCCAACTTTGAATTAACATAAATGCAACACAAGGCTACAGTCCAACGTCTATGTGATCGAAAATCGGACCTCACGGCCCCACGCGCCCCTATCTGGCCTCTGTACAACCACACTCGCCCACTCCTTAAAACCACGTCCTCGAGGAAAGAGTCTATCACGATAACCAGCTTGACAACGCAGGTATTCTCTTTCCAGCACAAACTGCGTGGAAGAAACTTCTAAAATTCTTGAATACTGCACACTGTGTATACCTTAGTTGCCTGAATATTGGCACACCAATTGCTATCTCGCCGCTCATTGGGTAAACCAAAAATAGTGGCGGGCGAGTGCTGGACACGAAAAGTTCTCATAATGTGGAAGCACAAAATGAAAGAGTCGCCTGCGTCATCGTCCTGCACGGGGAGCGGATTCGTCACACTTGCCAACACTTCCGGGACTCAACGGTACTTCCTGACTTCAAAGGGCATTCTCTGTCCTACCGACAAACAAAAACAGTCACAGACATCCTGTGAGTTCGTGGAATTTTGCGACCCTTGAGACGATTAGGAAAAGAGCCCTATGTTCCAAAGTGCTCAGCCTCCCCAGGCACGATGCTGACTCTCCTGAACTGTCTCACACAATAGAAAACTGCTGTAACTTGGCTCCAACAGTCACTACATGTGTCCGTTCTCCCAGCACAGCTAAGAAATCACAGATATTTTCATACACAGTAATGGCCGGGTTATGCTACAAATCATTTATTTTAGCTGTATGGCATAATGCTTCAGCTTTTTGCTTTCGTCGTCAGAGAAGGTTTCTCTCCATCTTCTAACATTATGAGGTAATTCGTAAAAACGGGTGAACTGGAGACAGGACTCAACCGCTCAGAGTGGAAGGTGTATTAATAGACGACGACCACTGGTTTCTATGTACACTTAAAGAAAAAAATATTGTTCCACCATCTCTCTTCGTGTAGCTTCGCAGAATAAGTTCTGAAGTAATTCATTTTATTTTACACAACTATTGCTTGCTTTCGCAACTCTGTCTCTTCTTTCGATTTTAGTGATAGGTATAAAATTGTTTAGGTACCTGGAATTTCAGTAATAATAATAATAATAATAATAATAATGCTGTTGTGGTCTTCAGTTCGAAGACTGGTTGGATACAGCCACCTCATTGTAATACATTCCATTATCCTTGTTTTATTTCTGTTGATGTTAATCTTATATCCTCTTTTCAAGGCTGTGTCCACTCCATTCAACTGCTCTTCCAAGTCCTTTGCAGTGTCTGACAGAAGTACAGTGTCATCGGCAAAATTCAAAGTTTATATTTCTTCTGTATACAATCTCCTTTCATGATTCTTAAACCAAAAAATTCCATCCAGCGGTTTCCGCTTTCATTCCTTTCCCCGAAGCCATATTCACCAACTATGTATTTTCCCTTCTCTTCCTTTTCCTACTACCTAATTTCACTCCCTCATCACAATTAAATTTCCCTCTTCCCTAACTATGTGAATAATTTCTTTTATCTGATTATACAATTTTCAAGCTCATTACTTACTGCGGAGATAGTTGGTAATAAACTTGTACTACTGGGGTGTGCGTTGGCTTCTTGTATGTCTCGGCTACAACAATGCTTCACTATGCTGTTTCTATTAGCTTACCCGTATTCCAATTTTCTTGTTCATTATTAAAACTACTCCTGTATTACCCTTATTTGATTTTGTACTTTCAATCCTGTATTCACCTTGCCAGAAATCCTGTTGCTCCTGCCACCGAACTTCACTGCTTCCCACTATATCTAACGATAACCTGTCCATTTTCCTTTTTAGATTTTCTAACCTACCTGTTCGATTAAGGGATCTAACATTCTAAGCGCCTACCTTTAAGTGCCAGTTCTGTTTTTCCTGATGGTGACGTCCTCCTCAGTAGTCCCTGCCCGGAGATCCGAATGGGGCTTTATTTTACCTTTGGAATATTTTACCCAAAGGATGCCATCCTCATATAACCATGCAGTAGGGCTGCATGTCCTCGCAAAAAAAAATTACGTATGTAACTTCCCCTTGCGTTCAGTCGTTCACAGTACCAGCACAGCAAGGCCATATTGGCTGATGTTACAAAGCCAAATCAGTCAATCATCCAGACTGTTGCTGCTGAAACTAATGGAAAGGTTGCTGCCCATCTTTGGGGCCACACGTCTGTCTGGATTCTCAAGACACCCCTCTGTTGTCGGCACCTACGGTACGGCTCGGCTATCTGTATTGCTGAGGCACGCAACGCAAGCCACCCCACCACAGCAAGGACTATGGTTTATGGGGGGAATAATGAGAATAATAATAATAATAATAATAATAATAGTTGAAGATCATCTTACAATCCATCCACTTCGTCATAGCCATTTAAAAAGATAAAAACACTTACATGAGTTGAGGAGCTTTAAGCAGTACTTCATGAATATCCCACGACGAGTTAAAGACACTTTCTCCGCAAACGATATTGGATTTGACTATCTCACATGCAGTGGCCTTCAAAACACACTCTTGATAATGACGGCTATACAAATCGCAGGATGAGGCGAATGGCTTCGACGCACTTGAGAGTTCACTAGACGCCGTTCATGATTAGACACGGGCGTTTCAGCCAGCATAAGCTATGTGAATTATAAAATTTATCATCTTATTGTCTTCGTCATCATACCCGAATTTCCACTAAAAACTGGATTAGTATTATTAAGAAGTATTATAGTTGTTTAACACTGTCAGATTATTTATGAATTTGTGGTATATTGTGAAAACCGTTTGGATCTAATCCGATTCTGGTCGACAGTCACATCAGTTATGGTGCTTTTCCCGCATGATGTGATGTCACTTCTAGCAATGGAACTATAGACGGAATGATAACATCACGGATGGAAAGGCTGTTTCAACAAGGTCTTAACAACTTTGCAGTTGTATATAAATTTGTTGTGATGACACACAGAACCCATTTTGCTGTAATACTTTAGCAAAATACGTCAGGTTTTGACTTGCACAGTGGCACTGTAATGAATAATGATGCTGGACCCAGATATTTCAAAGTGGTTGGTTTCGCTGTTCCTAAATGAGTCCATTGTGTATTTTGGGTTGAAGAATCGAAGTTTATAACAAAAGTTCGATGGAACATTCGTATGGTAGAAATCGTCTACAAAACAGTATAAGAAATCCTCAAAGCGTCAACGATCAAGTGAGGCAAAGTTCATTTACGGTCTTTAGAAGTGACGGTGCGCATCTCTTGAGCGTCGCGTATCATGTGCATCTTGTTGGGCGTATGATGAGGATCTGTTTATATTTTAAATCACGCATAGCTCATGAGAGGTTTTATATTCAAATGTTAAGGGTTTATTGGAAACGTAAACGTCCGTTATGAGGCAACAATAAAGAGAATATACACAGCAGTTAAGTATGGGCAATGAAAAACCAAACTTTGTTGTACGGCCATGACTAATTGAGAATGTTGGTTGTAAGTGCTACTCATACTGACAGCACAAGAAATACATGGTTTCGTTCTCATTTTATGAATTTGCGGCGTATTTCCCCTCGACGATCGCCGACTGCTCCAGCAGTTGAGCAAACGGCAGTACAAAGTCCAGCCGGCAGCAGAATATGAGTAATGTTCTGCCAGGCTCAGTCAACTGTTCGACCACCCCAATCGCTGGTGATTAATAGAGACGAGTGTTTAACACGAGCGACAGGTGCATACACGGGGCGAGCTGCTCGTAAATTACTTTATCGATACGTGTCCCCAAGCGAGAAAATTAGTCACTTTAGCAAAAACTTAAACACGGGAACTGTCAGATAAGCATTACTCGAAAAATAATACCCTGAGGTCTGTCCCACTCAGAGACAAGCGCCACATTACCCTATCCAGACGCAGAATTTCTCCAGTGTGAGGTTCACACATGCGAGGCAATCATTTGTCCTCTGCGACACAGTGCGAAGCACCCAGGGCATTCTAATGAGAAGTCAGCGCTCATATTTTACGAGTCACGTCTTTAAAATACTTTTCGATGTACTATTTAAAAGATCCTTAAAACAGAAACATCAGTTTATGGACAAAGACTTCAAAATGAGTTTATTGCTTGACGTATTCTCCATCGGCTGGCGCAAATAACTGGTCTCGTAATTTTAATTTCACCGATACAGTGAACGAACTATTTCAGTCATAAGTTGATTTATATAGAGTCCCAACAAGTTTTGGTGCAAGTTGTTGTTGTGGTCTTCAGTCCTGAGACTGGTTTGATGCAGCTCTCCATGCAAGTAGTCTGCATCAATTTTGGCGTCGTCCTTCGAAATCTCTCAGTACCAGTAGCCGTTAAAAGCTGTAGATCACTTTTCTTCCTTTCACAGGCAGCAAAAGTATGAATGACTGAGTAATCCTAAACGAGCTGCTTTGAAACATGCTGCATATCTAAACTAAAGGAATCAACAGAAAATATTTATATTTAAGTAAATACTCATTACAACAAAAATTTCTTCTATTGACTACAGAAGGTGTGTAAAACAGTTAGGTGATACATGTTTGATTCGTTAACAAGAATAAAATTCAGTTACAGCTATTCTTCTCTACAGGATAAACGACGTATATGCGTGTTCAGTATTTGCCGGGTGAATTAAAACGTCCCTGTTAACAAGAAATGAAATTCTGACAAAGTAAACCTAGTGTGATTGTTAGTCATTCTACTACGTGAAATGAATGTAAACTCACTGATGCTGAAAAGGAAATGGACAATCTGGGTTCATCGTTGAGACCAATGAATTTAATTATTGGTTGGCAATGAATAATGATTTATTAAAATTTCGTAACAACCAGGGGTAGTCCTACGATCATTCTTTCTTTACTGGGGTCATGACCAATTGGCATTCACAGACCCAATATATAATTCAGACAATATATGATGATTCAAATTAACAAACATGAGTAGGGGTCTAATGTGGGTTCGTGGAATGGTAACCTTAGGCTGATAATAATCTTCACATGGGATTTATTGAAAAATAATGGAGTAGATCGTAAAGTACACACAAATTACTGAATGACACTGGTCACCACATTGAAGAAAATAATTAATTTAGCTTTTATGCAGAGGATAGCACTTCGTTATATGTGCATGATCATAAAAGTGTCGTCTGCTTCAAGGGATTGAGGATGGACACAGGGCAGTGCATAGTAGAGGTACACAAAAAGCATTCGTATTTGTGTGTTCAAATGACTCTGAGCACTATAGGACGTAACTTCTGAGGTCATCAGTCCCCTAGAACTGAGAACTACATGCCCGAGGCAGGATTCGAACCTGCGACCGTAGTGGTCGCGTGGTTCCAGACTGCAGCGCCTAGAACCGCTCGGCCACTCCGGCCGGCGTATTTGTGTGTATCCAGCATACCACACACAAAAGACTCCTGCCCATCGGTACAGAATCATGCAGGTTCCATGATACATGAAACAGAAAATGCAGAATTCGGTTTCCTTGAAAGGCGCTTAAGTCAAAAACATTATTAATTCAAGAATCAGATAAGTGCATGAAATTTACAGTACATTGACTTCTTCTCTTCAGTATACAACATTGCAGGGGCCTATGGACCGTTTGATGGATAAGTGGCTGCACATAAGTGAAGATGGGAAAACTAATTAAATTCCAGATTTGGAGCTGAATAGAAATTTACCATTTGCGTAGGTATCAGATAGGCTGCTCAGAAAACTGAGTTATATTAATTAGGTAGCATTACAGAGCTATACACACTGTATGATGGGTGCTTGATGGAATGTGAGTAAAGTACAAATAAGTGTGTTAAACTCCATATTTATGAATTTAACAGAAACTTAATGTGCATATAGGTATTAGGTAGACTCAGAAATTCTGTTCTACAGGGCTATTACAAATGATTGAAGCGATTTCATAAATTCACTGTAGCTCCATTCATTGACATATGGTCACGACACACTACAAATACGTAGAAAAACTCATAAAGTTTTGTTCGGCTGAAGCCGCGCTACAGGTTTCTGCCGCCAGAGCGCTCGAGAGCGCAGTGAGACAAAATGGTGACAGAAGCCGAGAAAGCGTATGTCGTGCTTGAAATGCACTCACATCAGTCAGTCATAACAGTGTAACGACACTTCAGGACGAGGTTCAACAAAGATCCACCAACTGCTAACTCCATTCGGCGATGGTATGCGCAGTTTAAAGCTTCTGGATGCCTCTGTAAGGGGAAATCAACGGGTCGGCCTGCAGTGAGCGAAGAAACGGTTGAACGGGTGCGGGCAAGTTTCACGCGTAGCCCGCGGAACTCGACGAATAAAGCAAGCAGGGACCTAAACGTATCACAGCCGACGGTTTGGAAAATCTTACGGAAAAGGCTAAAGCAGAAGCCTTACCGTTTACAATTGCTACAAGCCCTGACACCCGATGACAAAGTCAAACGCTTTGAATTTTCGGCGCGGTTGCAACAGCTCATGGAAGAGGATGCGTTCAGTGCGAAACTTGTTTTCAGTGATGAAGCAACATTTTTTTTTAATGGTGAAGTGCACAGACACAATGTGCGAATCTGGGCGGTAGAGAATCCTCACGCATTCGTGCAGCAAATTCGCAATTCACCAAAAGTTAACGTGTTTTGTGCAATCTTACGGTTTAAAGTTTACGGCCCCTTTTTCTTCTGCAAAAAAAAACGTTACAGGACACGTGTATCTGGACATGCTGGAAAATTGGCTTATGCCACAACTGGAGACCGACAGCGCCGACTTCATCTTTCAACAGGATGGTGCTCCACCGCACTTCCATCATGATGTTCGGCATTTCTTAAATAGGAGATTGGAAAACCGATGGATCGGTCGTGGTGGAGATCATGATCAGCAATTCATGTCATGGCCTCCACGCTCTCCCGACTTGACCCGATGCGATTTCTTTCTGTGGGGTTATGTGAAAGATTCAGTGTTTAAACCTCCTCTACCAAGAAACGTGCCAGAACTGCGAGCTCGCATCAACGATGCTTTCGAACTCATTGATGGGGACATGCTGCGCCGAGTGTGGGAGGAACTTGATTATCGGCTTGATGTCTGCCGAATCACTAAAGGGGCACATATCGAACATTTGTGAATGCCTAAAAAAACTTTTTGAGTTTTTGTATGTGTGTGCAAAGCATTGTGAAAATA
Organism: Schistocerca americana; assembly: GCF_021461395.2. Taxonomy (NCBI): domain Eukaryota; kingdom Metazoa; phylum Arthropoda; class Insecta; order Orthoptera; family Acrididae; genus Schistocerca; species Schistocerca americana. Next base: position 635,167,490 of record NC_060130.1, read on the forward strand.
TCTCAAATAATAAAGTTATTGTAGAGCTGTGAAATCGCTTCAATCATTTGTAATAACCCTGTATTAAAGGCAGGATTACATGGGCCTACACACTGTCTGATGGACACTTTACTGGACGCGAGTGAAGCATGACACTGAAACTCAAAATTACTTAAGAATGATGTCTTATACACAGTGGGTATGTGAACATAACAAAGGCATGTCTTTCTATGTTCCCTAACTCACACAATATAGTGGATTTCAGCCCCGCATTAAGCACATTTCCTCGGTATTATTCTACAAGACAGCAATGAATTTACTTTGAGAAACATTAAAACAAAAAGCAATTTCTTTGTTTGATGAAAAGCACATGGCTACTTGAGCTGAACACAAAGCACTGCCGGGAAAATAAAATCACAAGGACTTCTCTAAAAGCAATATCGCATTCATATCAGCAAATAAAATCCTGACTGAGGAACCTGTGGTGCCACTACAAAAAATGGCTCTGAGCACTATGGGACTTAACATCTGAGGTCATCAGTCGCCCAGAACTTAGAACTTCTTAAACCTAACTAATCTAAGGACATCACACACAATCATACCAGAGGCAGGATTCGAACCTGCGACCGTAGCGGTCGCGCGGTTCCAGACTGAAGCGCCTAGAAGCGCTCGGTCACACCGGCCGGCGGTGCCACTACAGCTAACCTCTCTGTGCACACCTAGACACTTGTGCTGCTACGACTAACCGCTCTGTGCACACCCGAGCTCCTATTATGGAGCTGAAATCAAGCTCTTTGTGCACATGCTAGTATCCCAAACATTGTAAAACCTAGACTAGCAGACTATGAGCTCGATTATCCAACACAGAAAATATGTTCAATTTAATTTACCACGCATTCAGATTCAGGATTGCGATAAAGAGAGTAATGCTGATATTTGTCATACGGAAGTTGAAATAAAGAAACAAAATTATTTCCCTTCATGGAGGTTAGCTGTTATCAAAAACATGTAGCGAGAGACAGAAACAACGCAACAGAAATATTAACAAGTAAGGAAGAGATCGAACAGATCACCCCCTTCCTCGAGTAACGAAAATGAGTTGGAAACTTTCACTGGAAGGCTAATTCCAAAGGATTTTCTATAAAATATATTTTTTGTAATAGAACAGACAGGGGTTCTCAGGAACATTAAATATATACAACACATAATTGTTTTAAAATAAGACAAATTTACACGATTACTTACCTAATTTCCAATCATCATCACAAGTAAACACAGTAGAACATAACACATAAGAATAAATTGCATAGGATACATCGTAATGAATGGATTGACAGACATAGTTAAATAGAGACATCTCCTGTCTCATTACTATAAATGGACACATTTTACGAAGTTACACATTAGTAAATAGAATGATACATACAATTTAAATTATGGCAGTTAAATAAGTACCAGAAATAAAAAATAATAAAACCCATCAACTATGATCATTAATGTGTAACGAAGTTAAGACATAGTAGCCATACACTAGTCAGCGTGTACAAAAATGGGTTAAAGTACGAAAAATATCTTGCGATTACATGTTGACAATAATGTTGTAATTAGAATGAGATTTTCACTCTGCAGCGGAGTGTGCGCTGATATGAAACTTCCTGGCAGATTAAAACTGTGTGCCGGACCGAGACTCGAACTCGGGACCTTTGCCTTTCGCGGGAAAGTGCTCTACCAACTTTTTTTTTCAGTTAGTTCGTTGCGTTTGGTCTGTGCGGACGTCACATGGCGTCCGTTCAAGTTGATCGTTGATTCCTTTACTCAGTTTTTTATTACAGAGGACAATCGGCCCTCAGATCGAACACGCTGAGCTAGCGTGCCGGCGTCAGCTTTACTTCCTCCAGTACCTCGCCTGCTACCTTCCTAACTTGACAGAAGCTCCCCTGCGAACCTTGCAGAACTAGCACTCCTGAAAGAAAGGATATTGCGGAGACATGGCTTAGCCACAGCCTGGGGGATGTTTCCAGAATGAGATTTTCACTCTGCAGCAGAGTGTGCGCTGACATGAAACTTCCTTGCAGATAAAACTTGCAGTCATATCCCAGAAAAGGTAAGTAAATCAGTTTCATGAATTTCCCTATTTCGCGAAATGGTGGTGGCAAACTGACTGGTTACATAAGAGATCAGTAAGTGATTACTAATTAAATTAACTAAAAGCAAAGGAAACGAGGTTTTATTATATTAAAGGAAAAATTAAGAGAATCATCAACTTATTATCTTGCATGTATTGCTTAAAAAAGAAACTCATTAGAGTAAAATATTGACCTCTATCCTATCCAAAAGCAACATAATCTTGCAAATAATTTTACACAGGTCATTAAAAAGAGAGCGTTAAACAAATATTAGATACATAATAAAATCCTATTAACTCTGTTTAAGATCCAGTAAGAGAAAAGGAAACTACAGAAAATAAACACACAACACCCACACACTGAATCCTACTCATGGTTGTTGCTTCACATGGCACTGTTCACACACTAGGAGCTGGGCATGTTGTCTGGACTTCTGTGGAGGAGAGTTAAGTCTTCATGGGGGAAACCTTGGAGGGCATGGTAAATGGTTGTTGTCACAATTCTCGCTGCCAGTGTACAGTCCATTCTGCAGTGATCAGTATCATTCCTTCCTTGCATGATGTTTCTATAATATCTTCACTGAATAGGTTAGTTTGTCTGTTAGAAAAGGCCAACAATCCCCACTAGTGAACATGCTGAAGCATCTGCATACTTTACTGGGCTTGTATTAAGAAGTTCCCTATCTGAGTGACTGGCATGATAGTGTTGTGCAGACAGCTGTTGTAGCAACATGTCTCTCCAGTACAAACCAATGTAGCATTAACCAGAGTTCAAGCTGTTAGCAATTTTCGTCAGTACACAAGTGTAGGCTATATGTACATTCATTTGGCGTGGTTATTATATAGCATCTTGGAAACTGCAATGCACTTGCAGAATGTTATTTCAATTTCTTCTTCTAACAAGCATTACGGTGTGTCATAGTAAAATCTCAGTCCAGACATACTTGCATCACCAGTTGTATAGTTGTGGAGTTGCAACTGTCAACACACATCCAGGTAGGCATGTGTGAATGGTGTCTTCCAGTGAATCTTTCACCACTGAGCACGAGTTTGTTTACCTATCGCTCTGCCCCAAATGGTGGGGATGCAGCATGACCTCATGCCACCAAAGCAACAAGTGGGTCACAGTTGGTCGACAGAACTGAACAAACTGGATAGTGGTATCCCAGCAGGGAAAGCCTGGGATGTATGACGTCAGCACGGTAAGCGTCCATCATGACCAGCCGGCAGCCACTATTGTAGCTACCTGTGCGGAAGACTGACATATTCTGTCAGACCAAAAGCCACACAGGTGAGTGTACGGGGTGGAAGTGGAGGAAAAACCTGCTCCATTACCTTGCATCTTCATTCACTCCATTCCTGATTTTCAACAACGTTTCACATATATTAGAAAGAAACAATTACAAAGTTTCATACATTAATTCAATGTGCATCGTTACATAACTGTGTATCCTTTAGATCAGAAAAAATGAACCTCGTATGCAAGTTACAAAGTTATCCCAATCTTATCCATGGTTCCAACATTTATATTATTTAAATATACTTTCTACACTAATAACTACATTTCATTTAATTAAAAAAAGCAATTGCAAAATGACATAATTCATCTATTTCTTCACTTTGGAGATATGTGGATGCCTAACTAGCAATGACTATTATCAGGTAAAAGAATTTACACAGAGTATCAGACAAATATTACAACAGGGAGCCATGACAGAACCCTCAAGTAGCTGGCCTCAGTCCTTATGTCCTGAACCATTTATGTCTTTAATTTATTATTATTTCTATCTTCATACAAAATTCAAGTGCAAGATATACCTCTATCCACTACAACATAGAATAAATGACCACAAATCAATACCAAATCACAGTAAACCAACCCGTCTGTGTACAGAAACCACCAAAAGTCATTCTGCAACACTCTGAGCTCTACATAATTCCAACTATTTTACATCCGAATGCTGCTGAAGTTCTTATACCTTGTCGTTCATCCACCCTAGAATATACATCTATAGTATTAAACATCATTCACGATTTTCTATACAAGTCATCTTCCGTTACTCGACACAAAATACCTTCCTGAATAAATGAATAACATTAGCCATAAAACAACCAATCTCAAAGTCATCTTTATGACTTTAATAATATATAAATATCTTTATATCATTATCAACAGATTAAAATGGCAATGAATGATGTGAACATAATACATATCCTTAGTAAGACCTTCTTTTTCAAACTGTATCTTAGCATCTCTTTCATTCCATCAGTTTCCTTCAACACCGGATCTCGTAATATTACCCTCGATTTCGCCTCTCTTTCTACTTCGGTAATTTACCAGGCTAATCCGTTATTTGTTTCCCTTCTTCAGTTGTTCTTGTATTTTCATTACCATCCTTATTAGACATCTGTCTCAATGGCTTTCCGTCAACAGTTCCTTCTCATGTTCCCCTAAACAATGATCTCCTCAAATTCACAAGATTATAAACGTTTGCAAATAGTTACAACTTCAAATCACTGTATGTACACAACACATCACAGAAGATACAGCAGTTCTTTTCTATAACAGCAAGGGATTTCACAGTAAGATTTCTTATGAAATCAGCTGGATAAAATCCTGAAAAGAAAGTAAAAGAAGAACTCACACCTTTAATGTAGCCAAAAACACAGTACCTTTCTTTTCGTCCACACAGCACACTATTCTATCTGTAGTTTCACATGTAGTGTGTGGTGCAGCCTGTATGTTTTCTGCATCTGCAATGTTTCTATATCAATCACTTTAGGAGGTGGGATGCGACGTATCTGATATGGTCCATTAAAAAGCCTGAAAAACTTCTTACACAAAGAATTTCGTTTATTTGCTAATTTGTGGGACCGCAGAAGAGCCTTCTGTCGCACATGGGAAATAATTTCCTGCATCTTTCGACAATTAGCCCTGCTGCTGCTTCATATTCCTTAGCACCAGGTCGATAAACAAGGATCTGTATTGATGAGACTCTTTAGTCCATGTTACAATTTCTCTAATAAAGTTTCAGAGATCGGAATTCTTTTATATCGTAATTCGAGGCAGTAGAGTGGACTCATCAGGCATCTCATTAAGAAAATCCCATAATGATTTTCAATGCTTATCCCACATTTGGATTTTTCTGTGACAACAGAGATGACAAAGTTTTCCCAGCTTCCATAACTCTCTCTGCTGGGTTAGAGAGTAGTTTGTAAAGTGAAATGAACACTGGTCGAATTCGACACTTCCGTGACATTTGTAATCAAAATTTGGGTTCATTATCAGAAATTATTCTATTTACATACCGAGCCTCACAAAAGAAATGTTTTTGAAGTGCAGCGGTATCTGTCTTTCCTATGACTTTCCTCAGGAGAATAAAAGTAACATACGTTTATATTAACCTAGACATCACTAATATACCGTGTGATCAAAAAGTCAGTATAAATTTGAAAACTGAATAATGTAGATAGAGTGGTACAAACTGACACACATGCTTGGAATGACATGGGGTTTTATTAGAACCAAAAAAATACAAAAGTTCAAAAAATGTCCGACAGATGGCACTTCATCTGATCAGAATAGCAATAATTAGCATAACAAAGTAAGACAAAGCAAAGCTGATGTTCTTTACAGGAAATGCTCAATATGTCCACCATCATTCCTCAACAATAGCTGTAGTCGAGGAATAATGTTGTGAACAGCACTGTAAAGCATGTCCGGAGTTATGGTGAGGCATTGGCGTCGGATGTTGTCTTTCAGCATCCCTATAGATGTTGGTCGATCACGATACACTTGCGACTTCAGGTAACCCCAAAGCCAATAATCGCACGGACTGAGGTCTGGGGACCTGGGAGGCCAAGCATGACGAAAGTGGCGACTGAGCACACGATCATCACCAAACGACGCGCGTAAGAGATCTTTCACGCGTCCAGCAATATGGAGTGGAGCGCCATCCTGCATAAACATCGTACGTTCCAGCAGGTGTTTATTAGCCAGGCTGGGGATGATGCGATTCTGTAACATATCGGCGTACCTCTCACCCGTCACGGTAGCAGTTACAAAACCAGAATCACGCATTTCCTCGAAGAAAAAAGGCCCGATAATGGTAGATGTGGTAAATCCAACCCATACCGTGACTTTCTCGTCGTGCAGTGGAGTTTCCACGACAGTTCTAGGATTTTCGGTAGCCCAAATTCTGCAGTTGTGGGCGTTGACAGACTCTCTGAGCGTGAAATGAGCTTCGTCGGTCCACAACACGTTACTCAACCAGTCGTCATCTTCCGCCATCTTTTGAAACGTCCACACCGCAAATGCCCTCCGCTTCACTAAATCGCCAGGTAACAGTTCATGATGCTGATGGATTTTGTACGAATAGCATCGGAGGGTACGCCTCAGTGCCAACCAAACAGTAGTGTATGGAATGCCGGTGCGACGTGCGACTCCAGGAGCGCTGACTTCCCCGTGCATAGACGAACCCGCTATAGTCTCCATTTCTTCCTGAACTGTCTCAGCAGCATTACGCCTTGTTCTCGGTCGGCCACTACGGGGTCTATCGTCTAAACAACCCGTGGCTTCGAACTTAGAAATCATTCTCGCCACAGCTGCGTTTGTCAACGGACCTTTACCCGTTCGAATCCCCTTCCTATGGCGATAGGATCGTAACGCTGAACTAGCACATTCCTCATTCTGATAATACAGCTTCACTAAAAGCACCTTTTAAGGTAACGTCTTTATACACGATTGTCATGTGCAGTCACTGACGTTTTGCTGTCCAGCGCCATCTGTCGGACATTTTGTGAACTTTTTTTTTTTTTTGGTTCTGATAAAACCCCATGTCATTCCAAGCATGTGTGTCAATTTTTAACTCTCTATCTACATTATTCCGTGGTTTATTAAGTTTTCAAATTTATGCTGACTTTTTGATCACACGGTATAAGCTGAACCAGAAATTGGTCTCGGAACTGGTCGAAACAAATCAGTTGCAGCTACACTTCGCAATATAGATGGAATTATTTGATAGAGGCAGGATAGGTCTCGCCAGTTGACGTCACCTTATGACAGATTTTACACTTCGTCGGTACTTGATGCACGCACCATAACATATTGTTGATATAACTTGTAAAAGCATTAACGTGACCTAAAATGTGCATGACTCAAAAAACATATTGTCTCAGTTTATCAATTAGGTCTTTGGGGATAACTAGCAACCATCATGAATCACCTGAGTCCTGTCGTATAAATAAAATGTTGCCTTTGATCAAACAGTAATGCAGTGATACAGCCTGGTTTCCTTCTTGTCACTTCATTTTCACGTCTTTTACTACAGTGTCCCCATTCTGTTCTTTGGCAATGTGTTCAAGTAATATCATCATATAATTCATAAATCTCACATTCTTCAGTTTGCTATAGCAAACTAAAAGTATTGCCTAGCCAGCTCCTTCAGTACAATGTTGTAAACTGTTGGGCATCCATGACAGGGCATTCGAAATTCCGTTTAGTTTACTAGGGATATGTTTGATAGTAGAATGGAAGTCTTGTAAGTAGACTGTCCAACGAACAAGGTCCTCTTGTGTTCATTTTGCTGACATGAGGGACTATAATGCCCAATGGTACATATACAACTTTGTTGTCTACCTGCACTAGATTTAAACTTTCTGATGGCTCAAACAAATAGCCAAGGCATCTGGTTCTATGACTGAGTAATTGCATTCACACCTAGAGAGGATGTGACTCACGAATGAAATCATTTTCCAAGATGAGGACTCACCAGTTTCAGTTTCCTGAAACAGAAAGTCACCAATTCTGTTTCCCAAACTGTCAGTCATAGCGCAAAAGGAGCTACTAAAGTCTGGATGTCCCAGAATGATTGTGTTGACCAATGAATTCTTAATACTGTCAAACTGAACCTGTGCTGTTTGGTCCTAACACAAGACCTCAGCTTTCCTGATTAAATTACATAACCTCAGAGTCAATAAGATCCTCGAATCAATAAATCGCTTATAAAAATGCACTAACCATAAGTAGCATCCCATCTTTCTTAATATTGGACTTCAGATACTCCTTAACTGCATTAATCTTACCTGGGTTAGGTTGGATCCTAGCCACTGAAATTAAATGTCCTAAAAATTTTGATGCTTTGCCTTCCAACCCGTGATTTCTCCAGGTTGATTGTTATACTCACTCTCTTACAGGTATGCAAATGATCCACAACTCTATTATGCTCATATAATGATTCCTAGGGAATCAGTGTAACATCAATATACAGGGTAACCCTTCATTTCAGTTCATCCACGAGAACTGTGTCAAGGCCATGACTAAATGCAGAGGAAGATATATCGAGGCTAAAAGGAAGTTGCTTAAACTGGTAATACATACTATAACATACGAATGCTCTATACAGCCAGCATCTAGGGTGTAACACAATTTGCCACCAGTTAGTGTGTAAATCAACAAAGGGCACCACCTTAACTGTTTTCAGCAGAATTATTGTATTAATTTGCCTGGAGTCCAAAATCTTCCTGATCGCACAATCTTTTTTCAATACAATAAAGGGTCTATTATATGGGCTTACTGTTCTCTCAATTATCCCTCACTTCAACATGTCTTAGATTTCCCTCTCATCTTTATCCACGTATGCCAGAGGAGTAGCATAGGGAATCACAATTTTTTGACGTTCCTTTTTTACTCTGAATTCATAAGTATAATCTTGAATCACAACAGACAACTTCAACACTCTACCATGCTTCTACAAGATTTGACAAAATTGTACTTTCTAAGTTTAGGACACACTACCAACACAACAAGCATTCTCCTTCACAAAATCAGCTACACATTTATTCTTTTGCTGCTCAGATAGCAAGGAATCATGGTCATATGTACGACAGACAGTTTCTTCAGATTCTATCTGCAATCTTGGTTCTGTACAAAGCTGCAGACGACTTGTCTCTAAATCCTGCTGAAAAGTCAACGCCCAGTATCACCCCTATATCTAAGGATGACACAATCAACAAATTAACTTCCAACTCAACTCCGTGATACGCAGAAACTGTTTGAGCTTACCTCTTTACTTCTGCACATTTACCAAAGATCGCTGAGTTTACTTTGATCCCTTGCAACTATAAGACTGTCCAGCTCCCCACTTCATGGCACCTTTGAAATGCAGTTTCACTAATGATTGAGAAGGGGCTCCCGATATCAAAGACGCAACAAAAAACTAACAAACCAATAAAAATGTACAGTATATTTCACAGCAGGCAGCTCCCCACTATCTCCTTTATCTAACAGAACTTTCCTTACATTCTCTCTACTGGCCATCCTCATTTAGGTTTTCCGTGATTTTCCTAAATCGCTTCAGCTGGGATGGTTCCTTTGAAAGGGAGCAGCCGACTTCCCTCCCCAGTCTTCCCTAATCTAAGCTCCGTCTCTAATGACCTAGTTGTCGACGGGACGTTAAACACTAATCTCTTTCCCCCCTCTCCCGATCCATAGCGTCTCTAATAATGCAGTTAACATTATATTACAACTTTGAAGTCATTATTTCCATTGCATTACTTTCCTTTCCAGACATTAGTCATTACGATGAGAATTGCCTGCTTTCAGGTTGAGTACTTCTCAGATCAGGCGAACGAATTTATATTTCCGAAGGACCCACAGTTCTATTATGGTTATTGTTATTCGGTTCCAGCCCAGACTTTCTTGCATTTCTGATCCTGTCTATTCCAATTTCTCCCACTGGAACTTTCTCCACATCGGCTCCTCCCTCATTTGCCACTTTTTACGTTGATTCCAGTTCCTCTTTTGATATGTCTGCCGATCTCTTCCAAATCGTCCTTACCTGCATGATTTTTCACACCTGCTAAATCGATCAGGACTGCATCCTCTGTTCTCTCGCAGAGTGTCGTAATAACTTGAACTGTGCTGTTCATTACCCTGTAAACTGTCTGCTGGTCTGTACTCCAATTCTCATAAAAGATTCTTGACTGCCTCAACATCAACCGTACAAGGTCCGACTAACATGACATGTTGAAAGTGGATTGGCAACTTTCTTATACATATGTGAATTAGTTCTGCTGGGCTATGCAGTTGATACGGGAACTTATTTTGTTGCATATGTGTTCAAAGAACTTGATGGGGTTGGAGAACTTTGACTGTTTATTATAATTCAGCATCATTGCAGTTTCATACTTCACGCAGTCTTACACTGCTTCCATCCATTATGTAGATAGGAAAATTTTACAGAACTCTTTGTAAGTCATACATTCTCTTGCAATGAACCTCATTCTTACAGCAGCATCATGCTTGTGGTGCATGTCATTAGTGGGATTGTGAAACACCTTGAACTTCAGCACTGTCAAGGAATGTTTATAGTCAAACCCCATTTCCTGTCGTGGCGAGAGTTCTCAGATCCTGCTGCAATGTCATAAACTGAACTTAGCGCTACACTTATTTGGACTAAGTGCACGACCATCCAAATGTCCTGAATCGTCCTGTTCTCTATCGTTTGGCTTATTACTGTTAGTGCTCTGTCCATCGTCATTTGAATGGGCTATCTGCTGCTATACGTGTGCAAGCCGTTCGTTTAGTTCATGAGTCAACTTATGGCGACATTATGACGACATAGTTCGTGAGAGACGACGTAATAAACAATAAACATTGAGGAGTGTGAAAGTGAAATTGTGGAGCAAAATTCGCTAGAGATACAAATTAAATATGTGTAAAATATGTTAAATACATGTAAAATGTGCGTACACGGGCGAAGCAAAGAGTATAAGGCTCATCTAAAGCCCCTGGAACAATATTTACCAAATTTGGTACAAATATTAGTTACGATATGGAAACAAATATAGGGGGGGGGGGGTAAGAATCACAGGCCTGCTATTGATATTTGGGGAAGGGTCATGGGCTGGATAGAGTAGAGGGGAGGAGGAGATGTACCTACAAAGAGAGGGAAGGAGCAGATAGGCAGAGAGGAGCAAAGAGCACATGGACGGAGAGAGGGGCGGGAGGAGATGAACAGAGAGTGGTGAGGGCGGATGGACGAGGTGGACAGAAAGATGGGGTGGATAATTGGACAGAGGCGGGAAGGTGGAGATGTACGGAGAGAGGGGGGGTTAGGAGGAGCTGAACTAATACAAGATTGGAAAAATACATACCCGGGCAAAACCAGTTACTCAGCTAGTGAGAGAATAACTAAGAACGTAAAAAGTCTTTTCATAAATTTAATCAAAACCTCTCGAACAGCATCATTTACGTAGATTTCTCGCAAAATACTTACTACAGAAATAACAAGTGAGGAATTTACTGTAGACTAATGAAACGGAAATTGTGAAAGTCATTTGGTATCGCTACGCTGTGCCTCTAAAGGGCCGCAAACGTGACTGACACAGGCTTAAACATTTCATGAAAAGATGAAAAATACGCCACCTGCAAGTAGTGTCTCATATATAAGTGGCCCTTTAAACGGGAAAGGGAGAGAAAGCAGCACCAGCCAATTAAATATCCTACCAACCCTGCGGGAAAACTATACCAAATGGCGTTAATTTTGAGAGAGGAGTCAACTAATCTCTGATTCTTATCACTGTCTCGGAAACAAATTTCTTAGTCAGGCTACATTGCGTTGGAAATTCACACTATTATTGGCTTACTTTCACCACATGCCCAAGTCACTGACGAAACATATGAGCACGTCAGTTTTATTGGCAGGCTGAATCCATTGGAGAACTAAAGACAAATAAAGAACGTTTCTTGTTCAAGTGATGTAACTGATTCCGTTTCTCGTTAGTCAGTATGTTATTGAGAACTGTATGTCTACATCTACATCTACATCTACATGACTACTCTGCAATTTACATTTAAGTGCTTGGCAGAGGGCTCATCGAACCACAATCATACTATCTCTCTACCATTCCACTCCCGAACAGCGCGTGGGAAAAACGAACACCTAAACCTTTCTGTTCGAGCTCTGATTTCTCTTATTTTATTTTGATGATCATTCCTACCTATGTAGGCTGGGCTCAACAAAATATTTTCGCATTCGGAAGAGAAAGTTGGTGACTGAAATTTCGTAAATAGCTCTCGCCGCGACGAAAAACGTCTTTGCTTTAATGACTTCCATCCCAACTCGCGTATCATATCTGCCACACTCTCTCCCCTATTACGTGATAATACAAAACGAGCTGCCCTTTTTTGCACCCTTTCGATGTCCTCCGTTAATCCCACCTGGTAAGGATCCCACACCGCGCAGCAATATTCTAACAGAGGACGAACGAGTGTAGTGTAAGCTGTCTCTTTAGTGGACTTCTTGGATCTACTAAGTATCCTGCCAATGTAACGCAACCTTTGGCTCGCCTTCCCCACAATATTATCTATGTGGGCTTTCCAACTGAAGTTGTTCGTAATTTTAACACCCAGGTACTTAGTTGAATTGACAGCCTTGAGTACTGTACTATTTATCGAGTAATCGAATTCCAACGGATTTCTTTTGGAACTCATGTGGATCACCTCACACTTTTCGTTATTTGGCGTCAACTGCCACCTGCCACACTATACAGCAATCTTTTCTAAATCGCTTTGCAACTGATACTGGTCTTCGGATGACCTTACTAGACGGTAAATTACAGCATCATCTGCGAACAACCTAAGAGAACTGCTCAGAATTGTCGTTCCTTTGATGACTATGAATGCTCATTGTCAAAAAACATTAAAAGTTACAAAGCGATAATTTGCCAATCTTAGCTGATTTTGAAGTTCTAAGAAGCTCTATTTGCAAACTGAATTATGGGTACTTTTATTCAGTTCATTAAAATGCAAATATGTTTTGAGTAACAATTACTATTCCGATATTAGGCCAAAAAATATATTGTGTCTCTTCTGATCAACACCATATTTTCTATAATAAGTACGCAACAGATACGATGTCTTAAGCTTATTTTCGTCACAATGCTTATTATTTAAGATATGTTTGCATATTATAGAACTGATTAAAAGTACCCACCGGTGATGCAAAAAGATGACGAAACATGTTTGTGGACTAATAATAACGATCGTTTTACGTAATAGGCTGACCTGAATTTCTAAAATGTTCTTGGAACTTGGAGAGAGACAGTTGTAACTTCCTGGCAGACTGAAACTATGTGTCGGACCGGAAATCGAACCTGGTGCCTTTGCCTCTCGCTGCAAGCACTCTGCCAACTCAGCTAACATTTTTATGTAAGAATAAATAAAATACCTGAATATAAAACTAAATTAAGGATGATGGTACATAAAATTTAAATAAACGAACGATAAATCACGTAAATAAAATACAATCCTTATTTACAGGATTTACCCCTTTTCGGGATATTGGAGATTAAAGTGAGATATTTAATACACAATCTTTATCAATTATCTGCCAGTGCTATTGGCAAATGGCTTTAGAATGTAACATTATATTTGTTATGAAACTGGTCTTTTAGTATCCAGTCTTGCCGAAGGAGGTAGTCCTGCGAGTCCCGTCGACAAGGGCGAATTGTCGTCATCATGAGGTAGACGCACTGCACGACCAACCAAATGTATTTGTGTTGTAACTGCTGTATCGGGGGCCCCAAGGTGAGTACAGTTGATTTTGTTTTGTTGAGGACGGCTCCAGTGGTTTGCTTTGTTGGTAAAGTGTGACGATTTCCTCTGCTGTTCGCGCATCTTCGACGCTGTCCAACACGTTACTTATATCACATGTGTATGAGTGTATAAAATCTTTAATTCGGAATATTCTGACGCCTCTGACATCATTTTGTAATTTTTATGATAATGACTCCGCCTCATTGGCGTACAGCGAGGAAGACAAGGGGCAACCCTGTTTGAGGGCGCGCTGCATTCTGATAGTGTCAGTAAAGGTGTTGCTGATATGGATTTGTTCCGTGGAGAGAGTTCCGGATGACATTTATTACGTCGTCTGCAAACCGGCACTATTTCATAACTATAAGGAGGTAACGTATTCGATACTATCATAAGCCTTCTAGAAGTCGAGAAAGGCTATTTTTTGGATACTTTGAGACATTCACAGTTAGATACATCAAGTCACGGCAGTAAGACAGTGTATCTGTCATCCTCCGACCTTGGACTGTCCATTTTTGATAAGGCCAATTATTTTTGGTACGATTGCTTTGAAAGTGCATTGCTGGAGTGGGTGAAAATCTTGCAATATATGATGAGTAATTTTAGTGATCTTAGATCTGATACTGACGTCATCCTGTTCTTCTTAGTACCGAGACTGTTATCGCCTCTGTGAACTGTGTTGACATTTGACAGCCTTGTAACATGTCGTTATAGATATTAGCGAACTCGTCTCCCATTATAAGCCGGTATTTATTATGAAACTCTACAGGTAAGTCATCCGGCCCCGTGATATGTTTTGCTAGGAGTATTTAATAGTATCATGGAATTCCTCGGCTGTAAGCGGAACTAATGTATCAGTATGGTCATTGTTTCCTTATGATGATGTTTGACGCGGCTGATGCTGCGTGCCACATTTTGTTGCTTGCGATTATTACGTATCTGCTGATATATAAATCAGTAGAATGGTGGTGGACAGCCTTCTTAATTTGGGCTTGTGTTGTATATATGACATCACTGCTGTTCTGTAAAGAGTCTATAAGGTGATGGCGAGCTGCGCGTTAACTCCTGCACTATGTGATAAATAGCAGTGAGCCCCTGCCATTCACTTGTGCAGTTCCAGGATATGATTTTGTGACTTTGTACTCGGGATCTGTTAATACTAACAATTTCGGCTTTGATTCGTTGAATGGCCGTGAAATTTTCCGTTAACTGTGTAGTCGCGGAGTACAATTGTCTCAAAGCCGCGAAGTAGTAGTACTGAGTATGAGGCAGCCATTGCGCCTTTTCCCGCGCATAGGACATTATGCTCCTCACTATACTGGGTTTTCCTCTATATATCCACTATTCGATGCACATATCGCAATGATCTTCCGAAGCTATTAGCTGTAGCCATAAGTATGCAGTTTCACCCTCCAAAGAGTGTTCTTGTAATACCGGGTGATCAAAAAGTCAGTATAAATTTGAAAACTTAATAAACCACGTAATAATGTAGATAGAGAGGTAAAAATTGACACCCATGCTTGGAATGACATGGGGTTTTATTAGAACGAAAAAAAACACCACATATTGCCAGACGCGTGAAAGATCTCTTGCGCGGGTCGTTTGGTGATGATCATGTGCTCAGCAGCCACTTTCGTCATGCTTGGCCTCCCAGGTCCCCAGACCTCAGTCCGTGCGATTATTGGCCTTGGGGTTACCTGAAGTCGCAAGCGTATCGTGATCAGCCGACATCTCTAGGGATGCTGAAAGACAACATCTGACGCCAATGCCTCACCATAACTCCGGACATGCTTTACAGTGCTGTTCACAACATTATTCCTCGACTACAGCTATTGTTGAGGAATGATTGTGGACATATTGAGCATTTCCTGTAAAGATCATCATCTTTGCTTTGTCTTAATTTGTTGTGCTAATTATTGCTATTCTGATCAGATGGAACGCCATTTGTCGGACATTTTTTGAATGTTTCTAGTTTTTGGTTCTAATAAAACCCCATGTCATTCCAAGCATGTGTGTCAATTTGTACCTCTCTATCTACGTTATTCCGTGATATATTCAGTTTTCAATTTTATACTGACTTTTTGATCACCCGGTATAACTTCCGTGGTCCGCTGCCTCTAAATACACTTTGCGGCGTATTTTTCAGCTTCACGTGTTAAGTGGAGTGATCAGGAAAGGTCACTGGCTAAAATTCTACGGCTTGAATATGTGCTGACAACAGACTATGTGCGAGCGTCCTTTCGATCCTGCTTCTGGACACCGGGGTGATGTATGAACAGAATACAGTGGCAACATTTCCGAGTATCATGGAGCTGAAGTTCACTTATGAAGGTTTGAAGTTCTGTGATAAAATTTGTCTTCGCTCTTGATCACCGCGGTGCAGTACAAAACTGAAATTTAGGGCTTAAACAATTGATTTGTAGATTGTTAAGTACACGACTATCGCTCCAGCATAAAATTCTCGACTTGCTAATTGAGTGTTGGTCCACGACGGTGCATTGTATGCATGTTTATAATGTGCATATTTTCAGATTTGATGGTAATGTCTCGGACTGTTTCTAGAAGCGATATGATGGTACGACTAAGCCCCTCCTTGTGCGATACTGTCGTGCACGCTTCACCGCCTATATTTACTGTTGCAGCACATCCCGGTATTTGCATAGTTTTGGGCTATGTCACTTTCTGTTTCAAAACAATATCCAAGTCCACGACTTGTACCTATTGGTTGAAGCTGTTGATTTTCGTGGCCGGTGATCTACTATTCACATTAACTGTTGATAGGGTGTAAGTTTGTGCTGTCATTGCGGTGATATAAATTCAAGTGTCTTTGGGCCAACCAGTTCTTTCTTGATCATGGTACTTTTGTGTAGTGTCCATCTGTTTGGTTTCATTTATATTCTTTGTAATCATCTGATGAAGTTCGAGTTTGTCTGATTCTTTTCTTTATAGAGTGCCAGGATCGGCATCTGTTTTGATATCTTCCCGCGTTTGGCCCCTTGAATGAAGTATCTTCCGTTCTATGTTTGAGCCTTCTGCTTGGTGATGTTCTTTTAAAGCTATTTTGGTTTGTGAGATATCGTTAGTGATCGGTAGTGAGTCTAAGCAATGGGCACGCCCAAAATTTGTTTTAAACTCAGGTGTGTCATCTAATGCGACTTGCATTGTTTTCATGAATCAATTTTTTCAATGTGTGTTTTAGCTCAATCGGCAAAAACGGGACTCTTGTAGGATCACTTTGTTGTCCGTCCGTCTGCCTGCGTGTCTCTCCGTCCGACTGTTAAGACCCCTTTTTGTTTCAGGAACGGGTGTTAGTCATCGAGTTGAAATTTACGGCATATACTAAGATCTACGGTCCCTCGGCGGTGTGAAAAATTTAAGCATCTAAGTCGATGTAATCAATAGGTACGGCCATTTACATAACATATTTTGACATTCGCAAACTCACTCATCAATCTTGGGGTGTTCCCATCCAAAGGGGAATGCGAAACACAAAGTACAATGCCGCATTGTTGCTGTCATGACTGCGTGGATTTGTGCATACAGATTGCTGATATAACTTCCTCGCTGACCGAACGAATTGCCTACATTCATGTTGGGCCTGATAGTCTACCGGCTCTCTCTTTAATTATTTTTTTTAAGCTGTATAGCGCATGCCTGGGAACCCAGAGGTCACGGGATCGAATGTCGGTGAGACCACAGGTTTTCCAATTTTCGTTTTAACCTAGCCTTTACCTATCAACGATGTGAGGAGTCACCAAAAACAAAACGTGGTTCGCATTCTAAGTTAAGCTGCAGGTGCCCTTTCTCTGGTTGGATAACTGGGGTAGGTCAGGAACATACAAGTCGCCTAAGTAGCGTCCAATAGAAAGACTTGCGCCAGGCCATTAAATCACGCAAAGTTATTGACATCCATATACATAATTAAGTTTCTAAGGAACCCTTAGAGTGCGAGTCCTACGTGCACTTGTGCCGTTTTTTCCCTTTTGGTCTGGGTTGACGATCCGATTGGCTCCTTGTGAATGTCCAGACTTGATGTAATCTTCGATTTTTTATTCAGTTTGTTTATTGGGATTGCTGCATCTACCCTACAGTTATCCGAAAAGTTCTCACTTCATTGGCCACGGTAGTCTTGCTCGTGAGCGGACTCGTACGATGTATTTTTAAGTTACTGGGAAACACTGGTTTCGAGTGTTTGGTTTGGAATTTCATCTTGCGAAGCTTCCATTTCCCGAAGTTATCTGCGTAAGTCGCTGACTCAGTTTGGATTTTCGTGACGTTATCTGATAGGAACGAGTTATCGTTTGATTGAATCTTAATGCTATTCGCGAGTATTTGATGTAGAAGTGCCTCTTGTGAAGTTCCTGGCCTTGCGACTTTGTCTGCATAGCTTATGGCCTCTGTGTGTGCGTGATGTCATCAAGTATGAGTGGTTTTTTTGTTGTTGTTGTTGTGCTCTTGGCTGTTGGCTGTACACAGAGGTGGCCTGCGGCTCCACAACTTGCACAGGTTCGCGGCTATCCATATCATATGTTATTAGAACTTTGTCTCCCTGTATATTTAGCTAAGATGGAATAAGTTTAAAGAGGTTTGCACTGCTAGGACACCATTATTGATATTAAAATATTTGTTGTTCTTCCACTTCTCTAATAGCAAATTATGATAACGCCTGTCGAGTATTTTAAAGAAAACGTTGTGAATTCACACCATGCATCACTCCAACACGACTTGTGTTGCCATGATTTTATTTATCTCTCCGGAACTCGTTTTGAGACTGACAGTACTGTCATACTCAGAAACTGCTCGTGCACATGTATCGTCGGATGCAACTTTAACGAACACAGTGTTCCCCAAGAAGTCATATTACAATTCCTCAGATGAATTCCGATAACCACCCGTCTATTCCCCCAATCTTGGGGTGTTCCCATCCAACGGGGAAACACAAAGTACAATGCCGCATTGCTGCTGCCATGACTGCGTGGATTTGTGCATACAGATTGCTGATACAACTTCCTTGCTGACCGAACGAGGCAAGAACTCGTTAGGTAGCCTGTGCTGTTTACAGCTGCTCTGTCTCGACGTGCGCTGGGGCACTGGTCTGCACACGGTCGCAGTGGGGTCGAGACTGCGCTCTATCGAAGCGCGACTTACATACAATCCCATCTCCTAGGTTTACTTCCGCCAGTGCCTCAGCTCCTACCTGCCAGACTTCACAGAAGTTCTCCCGCAGCCTTGCAGGACTAGCTCTCCTGGGAGAAAGAATATTAGCCACAGCATGGGGCATTGTTTCCAGAATGAATTTTCATTCTCCAATGGAGTGAGTGCTGATTTGAAACCTGGTGTCAGGGTAATAGTTTGTTCAGAATGAACTAGCATTCGTAACACTGCATCTGTAACGATGTGTGAGGTCGTAGTAAGAAGTGAATTATTCGACTACAGTATGCTAATTTTACGTATTGGAGGTGATACACCCTTGCCTTCCTCCATCTCGCACTGTAGATTTTGGAAGGACCTACAGTATAAAAACGTTGCTGCATCACTTTTATCTCACTTATTAAACGTATTACGATAGCTGGAAGGCAGGAAGGTAGGAAGATCTTTAGCTATAATGTAATGGTTCTACAGGACTGTTCTTTTATCTTTGCTCATCCATATATTAAAGTTTGACGCACTGGAGTCTGCATTAAGACACTTCATATGGTCGTAATGTAAGAGTTATTGGAATTATCTGTCATTGTCCTTCATGGAGGAAGCACAGATATGCTCTCTGTGGCAGCTGTTTGAAGGAGAAAGCCCCAGCTGGGACAGTAAGCAGTCTGGGAAACTGCACAGTGTTCGACGTTAATGCAAAACACTGACACAAGGCCTCACTACAAAACAGAGAACCGCTGACAGACATTATTCAAAGTCACTGACCTAACCAATATCGTGTCACTGATTTGCATACACACCACACATAATACATCCCTAACGGCACAATCCTCAAGATTACACACTTCTTGAACATTGCAAGAACATTTCAGACTTAAATAATTGAAAGTAGGTATAAATGTTAGCAATAAGTTAAGTATTAAAGGTCTGTCGCAGAAATGTGTTGCTGCTGTTTCCTGCATCAATTACTCTTCGCTGCATCGGTAATCTAACATGCTGACAGATCTCTTAACTTCAGCCACATCAATAATGGAGCTGTGCCAATTCCAGCATGGCCTGCATTGTTGCGAGATTTCCCAACTCTCACTCCCCATGGGATGTCATCTATATCATGCATTGTTGCCATATTTCCCTGTGCCTCCATCTCTTTCATATCATAGGCTAATTGCCTTCTGTATAAAATGGTGGGAAATTCAAATACAGCACACTTTTCCTACAAGGTTTTCCACTATTCTTGTGACACTGTGTCTCAGACCCCAGTTTAATTTGGTGGAAAATTCAAGATGACACATTGACACACTAGTTCAAAATCCAACATTGTGGACTTGGGAATACAAGTACAGGCCTATGATATCACAATTCAAGCTGGCGATCTGACAATCCAAGATTGGGAACCTGCATGGTCGTCAAATGGTGGGCCTGGAGATATGACCCCGGACTGCATGGTTGTCAGATTTCACATCATATCGAAGTTTAAAATCCTTCCTAAACATAAACTGGCACAAAATAAAAAAAGGATATCGGTTTTCCCCACTCTTATGACTTTACAGTTCGCCTGATCTAAGTTTAAAATGTGGCTATCATAGCAGACCACAAATTTAAAAAAATTGCCACCATCCTTCTGATTTCCATCAGAAATATGTTATTTGCACTCCGTCTTCAGGCCACAAGTGGCCCATCGGGACCATCCGACCGCCGTGTCATCCCCAGATGAGGATGAGGATAGGAGGGGCGTGTGGTCAGCACACCGCTCTCCCGGTCGTTACGAGGGTTTTCTTTGACCGGAGCCGCTACAATTTGGTCGAGTAGCTCCTCAATTGGCATCACGAGGCTGAGTGCACCCCGAAAAATGGCAACAGCACATGGCGGCCTGGATGGTGACCCATCCAAGTGCCGGCCACGCCCGACAGCGCTTAACTTCGGTGATCTCACGGGAACCGGTGTATCCACTGCGGCAATACCGTTGCCATAAATATGTTATTTGGATGGTACTCAAATCGTAACACATGTGACACAAGTTAAAATGAAAGAGAAACTTGACAATGCAAGAAGCATACTTGTTCATTAACACAATCTGGCGACTGATGACTTCAGAAGTTAAGTCGCGAAGTGCTCAGAGCCATTTGAACCACAATCGAGAGGGAGCCAGAGTATTACACTGCCAGTGCCTGAATGAGACTGAAGCTCCATCCCCAAAGTGTTAAAACAACATTGAAAAATAGTGGGAAATTTAAATTGCATTCATTATAGTGAACAATAGACCACACATAGATTCTACTGGATAAATTTCGAAAACAAAATATTCACTTTGATGTCCTGGGGAAGACTTGTGCAGTGACTCAGATGCCAAAGGAAAAGGCGTTCTGGTTCTCTATTTATAAAGTTTACCACAGAAAAAATTATATTTGGACTTGATGGCAGTTATTAAAACAAGCAGTAACATGTCTTGGTCATAGCCAAACCACCGTTCTGTCCTTTTTTCTCTATTGTAATTTCATTCTCCAGCCCTATAAGGGCAGGGGAGTGCTGTCAGCGGCACTGTCTGCCGCTCTTCAGCTGAGTGACACTACACATAAAAAGATGAAATGATACTCATAAAAGGCGATAAGAACAGAAATAAGGGGAGACAATGGGGGTTAAAATATACAGTTACTTGGAGATGTTCATTGAAGAACAGTTAAAAAAATGGTCCACAAAAAATAAAAAACTCGACTGCCGGTGTGTGTAGCGCATAAAAATACACTGAAGTCACAAGCACAAGTTAAAAGTTGGCTACAGGTGAAACACAACAGAAAGACGACACTTTAAAAACCACTACACATGACCGAGCACTCATGATGAAGAATAAAACCTGCCAAGAGGGACCTGCCGAGATAGGGGAGGCCTTAGAGGAGGAAAAAGAGGGGAGAGGACGGAGTAGCGGTGGAGGGGGGCTGGTGGGTGTGAGATGAAAAGAAAGGGGGCTGGGGGGTGTACCAAGGGGCAGGAGACAGGCAGAGAGGGAAGAGGGAAGGCAAGTCAGGAGGGAGTCCAGAGACACAGAAGGAGTGCGCAGGAAGGGTAGGTGGTGGAGGAGGGAGGAAAATACCATTCAGGGGAACGTAAGAGGAGGAGAGAGGGAACTCTGAAGAAGAGGAGGGGGAAGAAGGGATTAGAGTTGGGAGGAGGGGTAGAGATCAGGGTGAAGCTTATCATCCAGGAGGAGTAGGGGTAGAAATCCAGGCAATGCTGACATAACAAATTATGGGACGGATCAAGGATTTGTAGGTGAGAAGGATGGTGGAAGGATGCAGTCCCCAAGTCCACCCGGACAAGAATTTCGGGAGGTGGAGTCTATTGTGGGCTTTGTGTTGGCTCGTAAGGAGATGGGGAGCCCATGTGAGGTGACAGCCGAGGGTGAGGCCAAGGTATTTAAGGATAGGAGTGAGGAGGATAGGACGACCATAAATGGCAAAGTGAAAATCGTGAAGACGGAAGGAGCGGGTGGTACCACCTATGATGATTGCCTGGGTCTTGGAAGGGTTGATGCAAAGGAGTCACTGGTTGCACTAGATGATGAACTGGTCGAGCTGGGTTTGAAGGGTACTTTAGGGACTGTTGAGGGGTTGGATAAATGGCCAGTAAGGAGGTGTCAACAGCAAATTGGAGGAGTTGAACAAGTGGGGGAGGTTTGGGCATATCGGCAGTGTACAGGGGAGAGGACGGAGCCTTGGAGCACGCCGGCAGTGAGACAGAAAGTATTGGAGTTGGGGTATTGTGGATAGCGACATAGGAGGGACGACGGGAGGGAAAAAAGCAATGTGACGGACGAAATTGGGAAGAGCGTAGGCCTGGAGTTTAAAGAGGAGCTCGGGATGCCAGACACGATCATAGGCATTCTGGAGGTCGAGGGAAACATAGATAGCCGAACGACAGGAGTTTAATTGGAGGGAAAGAAGATTGGTCCAGCATTAGTCCATTGTATACTTTATATCCTTACAAAATATAAATTGCCTTTTATGAGTAAGAAAATAATGTGGTCATGTAACTTATGCGCTTTTATGTAACCAAAGCAGTTACTTTTGATGCAAGTGCATTTTACACTTATAAACAAAAAATCTAATAATTATTGTTATTTTGTGCTCCATGGAATGTTCTTCCTCATGATCAAAGACGTGAGTTTCCTGTTAGTATTGACAAGTGTGAAAGATATTTACGAATCACAGAAACATGTTTTATAGAACGTTGACGAAGTATGGGAGTGATGTTTGATACGGTTTAGTTTTGTGTTTTGTTTTCTAATTTTACCTTTCTTCAGGAAATTGCGTTTACTAGCGCTACATGGTAAATCTGTATTTAAAAAAAAAATTCTACTACATCCCTCTCTTTCACGTTACAAATTAACAATTTTCGTATAAAACCTGAATTAAATATTGAAAATTTAAATTTTGCTGTAAATACTGTTTATTTTTAAGTGAAATGAGGTAACTCACTGATAGTATGCAACACACATAATGTACAGGTAACGCAGTTACGGTCTTATTTGACTAAGGCTAATAAGAAAACAACCATAGTCTGCGCTTGCTTATGATAGCCTACCACAGCCTACGGTAGGAATTTCGCGTCAAACCTGTCCACCACCATTGCAGTTTCGTCGTGGCTGTATGGTCCTTACAGGTCATCTCTCATTTCATTCGGTATCTGTTGTGCTTACTTCATAAGCACTAAAAATGTATCTCTAGAATTAATCGTACTAGAGTCTTGATTGCTGTTTCCCTTAAAGAACATGGCATTTTCTGAGAACCCTTGCAACAAATCGAAATCTTCCAATTACTTTCCTTAATACTGATTTACGTGCTCGTCTCATGTTTTACATCAAACCTATTCACCTACCGTTGAACCTATACATCGAAGAATTAAATATGGTTATTCACTCAGTTTTAAATGCAGGAAGTGGAATGGCATCAAGTGTTTACGAAATTCCCATCCGATTCCCTTTCGGCAGCCGTGACCTTTTTTCATTCATTCCAACAGAATGCATAGTAGCCGCTAACAGTTGAGGAATGAATAATCAGTGAAATGTGTCTAGTAGCTACACCGACAAATTTCAGAACACATAAAGTTAACTTGGTATTGATTTAACACCATCCCACAATTCCTAGGTCCTTACTTTAAAGTCTTATCATCTGAGCAGTTCTGCAGGACACACGCCCTTTATGTGCTGTGTAGCAACCTTACGTTTTCCGCACAACATAGATGCAACTACTTGACAGGGAACACACAAAGTATCTCCACATAACGATATTCGCAGTATAAAGGTTCTTGATGTTACAGCTACAATGACTTATCATCAATGTCAAGTTTACTTTATGTTACAAAATGCACAATTCCTTCAAGATACCACTGTGAAGCGTCATAGTAAGAATGATTACCTGTAAGAGTTAAATTCACAGCCGTTGAAAATACATCCACTTGTGTGGAAAACAACCAATTAAATATCTTGACGTACTGGTGTTACAGCTTACAATGCACTGCACATGGCTACCTAGGCGTGTCGATGAATCAGATATGCTATAGCGGATCCTTCCAGGTTTCCAGAGGTATCTGACATCACCTGTTTACACATTTCCCATACATTGTGGATGCAGAACTGACATCCAAAAGCGTCCCAGGTGGATTCAACTTAGGGCTGACGTAGGTGCAGCGGGTCTGCACAGATATGTCTAAGTCCGATACGAGGAGTTGGTATTTATTTATCATCTACTGCTTATTTAGCCCGACCAGATTAGGGCCTCAAGGCCCTTTGTTACATCTGACCAGGAGTAACATATACGAAACATATTACAAAACCTCCCAAATAATAATAATAATAATAATAATAATAATAATAATAATAACTGACTCTAATAATAATAATAATAATGTTGTAAAGGGTATTTAGAATGATACAAATTACATTGCCTCATTTGAAGCCATGTTTAGTATTAACAGAAACGGAATGGATAAAGGAAAAGAAGAAGATTGAAATGACAGTGGCAGTGGCTGTTAGGAAAGAACAGAATATAAATAGAGATCTCTGTCGACAAGGGATAGGGAAAAGTTGTGTGGGAGGGGGAGTGACGAAAATGAGCTGCACAGAGTGCAGGAGAGATTGCTGTTGTGATACAAGGTGGACCATTAGCTGCCTTTTGAAGATTGAAGGGAATTTAATTTCTCTGACATTTTGAGGAATAATGCTCCAAAATCGAGCTCCTGAAACAGAAAATGATTTAGAAAACATGGAGGTGCTATGTGGTGGTACAGACAGAATTTTACTGCGTTGAGAACGAGTGTCTCTGCTGTGCTGTTCAGACAGTGGAATAAGAGTGGTGGTAAGTTCCTATGGAACCAAACTGCTGAGGTCATCTGTCCTTAGGCTTACACACTACTAAATCTAACGTAAACTAACTTACGCTAAGAACAACACATACACACGCGCCCGAGTGAGGACTCGAACCTCCGAAATGTGGCAAGGTGCATCAGACTGTAAGAGTTGAAGATAAATAAAAGGGAATGCACTGACTGAGAAGACGATACTGCGACAATAGATCATGATAGTCTCTATGCTTATCGGTATGAAACTATGATAATTGTTCGTAGGCTGTTGTGGTATGGTTAAAAAAGCGTACGTCACATATGTAGCGTGCACAGGCATTTATGGCCAGTTCCAGCCTGCGTGAGCTTTCGTTCGAAAATCCTTGGAAAATGGCATCACTACAGTCAAGTACGGGGAGTATTAGTGTCTTGACGAGCTTTTGTTTTGCGTTCGAAAAGAAATACTTTTCTTTATTTCTGTAGTGAGTGGAAGCGGGGCTGACACTTTTTTTACGGATTGCAGTTGTGTGTTCAGTCCTGTCTAAATGCTGGCCTAAAATTAGCAGCAAGTTCTTTGCAGAAGAAAAAACAGACAAATGGATACATAGTAGCGGTGTCTGACATGTGGAATTACACACCGTACTGCACTATCTCCGTAAACAGGACAACTGTCAAGCAAGTGTACACGCAGTGTTTGCAGTTCCTCAGAAAATCCTGTCAGTGACTTAGAATCAAAGTAGCTATGAAACGGACGAATCGATTCATGTTATTTCTGTGTCGTTCAGGATTCATGGTGGAAGAGATTCTCTGAAATGAGGGGTAATAAGCCTTTCGTAAACGACTAGGACTGCTTGCGTTTTAGATGCATTAACTTTCAAATCTGTGCGCCCCGCCCACACTGATAGGGCAAGTGAATCGGCATTTACATGCTAGATGGTTGTGCACAGGTTTGTTGGACTTGCACTTAGATATAACTGAACGTAATCAGCGTGTAAGTGATATTTGCAGTGGGAGAGAGTAGTGTTTATCACGTACATAGATTTCTAAATTCTATTTAACTGTTTAAAATATCACGAAAGTGACCTGATTATCTAGATCATATAGATTCCGATCTAATTACGTAAATTACTGAATCAATTTAAATTATGTTTGTTGCGCATTGAACCACGGGGCTGTAGGTAAGCTTGTTCACGTTGTAATAGTAATAAATGTTTCCATACTGTTTTCGTTCTTTATTTAAAGCACCGTGACAGTGTTTTACTTTTAGATTTCATGTAGTTTTAGATTTATTTATGTGATTTTATGCCACGTGGCTGGAGGTTAGCCTACTCACGTTGTTTATACTAGTAAATGATTGTCTACTGCATTCATTAGTTATTTAAAATTGCGGGAATACTATGCTTATTGATTTCAGGTACATTAAGATTTGATTTAGTGATCTATTCCACTTTTCTTTGTGTATTTAACCATGCCGCCGCAGTTCAATTGCGCTATGTTAGAATAGTAATACAAACTTCTTAGCGCTTGTGTGTGTGTGTGTGTGTGTGTGTGCAATACACTTCTGTTTCGGAAGCTTCCCTGTTAATTGGTAGCAAACAGCTCTTCCACTTGATTCAGACGTACAGCTGACTATTGTAAAGGGTAAGGTAGGTAAGACAGACCACCCCAAATATACAGGGTGGTCCATTGATCGTGACCGGGCCAAATATCTCACGAAATAAGCGTCAAACGAAAAAACTACTAAGAACAAAACTTGTCTAGGTTGAAGGGGGAAATCAGATGGCGCTACGGTTGGCCCGCCAGATGCCGCTGCCATAGGTCAAACGGATATCAACTGCGTTTTTTAAAATAGGAACCCCCATTTTTTATTACATATTCGTGTAGTACGTAAAGAAATATGAATGTTTTAGTTGGACCACTTTTTTCGCTTTGTGGTAGATGGCGCTGTAATAGTCACAAACGTATAACTACGTGGTATCACGTAACATTCCACCAGTGCGGACGGAATATGCTTTGTGATACATTACCAATCTTAAAATGGACCGTTTACCAATTGCGGAAAAGGTCGATATCGCGTTAATGTATGGCTATTGTGATCAAAATGCCCAACGGGCGTGTGCTATGTATGCTGCTCGGTATCCTGGACGACATCATCCAAGTGTCCGGACCGTTCGCCGGATAGTTACTTTATTTAAGGAAACAGGAGTGTTCAGCCATATGTGAAACGTCAACCACGACCTGCAACAAATGATGATGACCAAGTAGGTGTTTTAGCTGTTGTCGCGGCTAATCCGCACATCATTAGCAGACAAATTGCGCGATAATCGGGAATCTCAAAAACGTCGGTGTTGAGAATATAGCTCTGATAATGATCTCTTTAGAACATCTAAACCGGTCATCTAAAAGTAAAAATTAGAGTAGTGTTCTCCACACCAGCACGGACGGACATCCTCCACGGCAGCGATTCCTACTGTCAACAAGGAACGTATGTCTGATGATGACCTCTTAGAAGATCGAAACCTCTAAGTTCAAAAATAAAAATTAACAACTTAAATGCGATCACGAGTGTGTTTATTAAATAAGTTTAAAATTAATAGATCAATATTTTTCCTGGAACAATGTCCCAAAATATTTTATTTAGTCAGAAACAGTCTGAAAAGCTTGTAAGGGTGATCCAGGTTGCGTTGTGATCAGATATGATTGTACAGGAAAGAAATTCGATATGATACGCCGTTTCCAACTTGCATTGAAGTTAGCCGGTCAAGACGTTGCGCGCGCAAATTCAAGCGGCACGCCAGATACAAATAATGTCAGTTGTTCTCATAGCGTAGGTGATAGCGTACGAGACTGCTCAGCATTTGGCTCAGGCTCGGTTCTTATTACTGTCCCATGTCCCATATCTGTATCGCCTTCTTGTTCGGTTTTAGGGAACCAAATGAAGGGCACATTTGGCTACACCAAATGTCTCTTCACTGTTATTGTAACTGAACTGTCTAACATGTTTACTTGGCTTCTTTGCGCTCTAATTGGCCTACATCTACATCTACATCCATACTCCACAAGCCACCTGACGGTGTGTGGCGGAGGGTACCCTGAGTACCTCTATCGGTTCTCCCTTCTATTCCAGTCTCGTATCGTTCGTGGGAAGAAGGATTGTCGGTATGCTTCTGTGTGGGCTCTAATCTCTCTGATTTTATCTTCATGGTCTCTTCGCGAGATATACGTAGGCAACTGTGCCCTGTACAGAATGAGTGGATCGTGTTGGAGCAAAACCACTCCCATCGGCAGCTTTCCACGAGGCCTCATTTTTACAGCGTTCCACAACCTCGTTGGGAGATTTCAGTATTATGCTCAAGTGACGGCTTGGCCGATTGTTGTTGGCTCTTCACCTTTTTCGGCGGCAATGAATGTACATGTTTCCACTGTTTGCTTTGCTCCTCTGTCTCGGGGTCGTAGAGATACACCAAGCACTCTTCCACGGCGATTAGGTGCCTAAGGAGGTTGTGTGGACTGACCTGATGTATCTGTAAAATTTCCGCTGCTGCTCTTCACAGTGAGATGGTTTCCTATTTCGTTTTCCGTCATGCAGGCTTGTCAGCATGACAATCCATCTTATCACAGAGCAGCAACTGTGAGGCACTGGACTGCGGATAATAACATTCCTGAAGTAGACTGTAAATGTATATGATCCCACTTCTGGTCACCAACTGTAAATGTATACGGGGTTTGGGAAATGGGGGGAGGCGGTTGTTACATATGCCTCGTGACGACTGGGTGCAGGAGGTCGAGTGGTCAGGATCAGAGAGTGGACATCCAGGGCTGCCGTTAATTGACAATACAGGAAATTAGGTATAATAAAGAGGATGTATTTCAATGTACGGTATACAAGGGACGCGCCTAGGGTCGGAAGTTACTAGGTTTAGGCCAGTCTAGGAGGTCGAACAATTAATTGAAATAGGCAACGGAAAGGGAAGCGGTTCATGTTAGCTTACATTGGTGGCCGGGCGTGAAAAGCAGAGCCAGACGCTCTGAAGCGTCTGTTCCGACGTCTTGGCTCAGGCTCGATTCTTATTACTGTCCCATGTCCCATATTTGTATCGCCTTCTTGTTCGGTTTTAGGGAACCAAATGAAGGGCACAAGAAGACGTCTGTTCTGTTCAAATCTGGATTACAAGAGAGAGATTTTGTATCCCGCCTGGAAGGCGGCGCGTGGATCTGCTCCTGAAAACTGACAGGTTGGCTTAATGAAGTAAGCGAGTAGGAGCAGGTGAGGTAAAATACGTCGGTAATGTGTGTATAGGCCTGGCTCTGAGCACTATGGGACTTAACATCTTAGGTCATCAGTCCCCTAGAACTTACAACTACTTAAACCTAACCTAACCTAAGGACATCACACACATCCATGCCCGAGGCTGCGTGTATGATTATAGATGTTTACTATAGGCAAAAACAAGTTAATAAATGGTTACATAACTTTGCACAGATGAGCGAAGCCTTAGACCCGTCGTAAGTAGTACAAAGTCTCAATAGCAAGCCAACACCCTCCGAAGTTGAAGCGATATGTCCCGGCCGTCTGCTCTTCATCAAATGGGCTGAATCCGGAGCGACGCTCGTAGAGCTCCACAGCGCCGGCTAGAGGGCACTGTCGTCGGTGTCTCGTAGTGCCAACTTATGAACTTGTACGTACGCCGTGGTATCGTTGCTATCGATCCCACAAGAGAAGTAACTGTGTTCTGTACCGCAGACCACTCCAGCGTCCACACACATGATCGGTAACCCGCGCACGCTATTGGCTAAAACCAATGGCATGAATTCGTTAGCAGTTTCAGCAGAGGGCTCAAGGCATCTCTTGTCAGCAACTTTAACTCGACAGAACTGCCTCGGTTTTGAAAGACAAGCGACTTGTGCCACGTAAGCACGGCGTAAGTTACTCGGGGAGAAAAAAAAATGGTTCTGAGCACTATGGGACTTAACTTCTGAGGTCATCAGTCCCCTAGACTTAGAACTACTTAAACCTAACTAACCTAAGGACATCACACACATCCATGCTCGTTATTCGGGGAGAACACTTGTGAAGATTTGACTGGGCCTTTGAAATAAATATTTTAAACCAGTTCCCTAAAATATTCCTCGACTGGCTGCCACCATGCAAAAGACTGCCTTGCCGGGAGTCACGACCTGAATCTAATGTAACACCCTTGGGTTTAGTTAGAACGTCGACTTCGCTTCAGAACCCAGTGTTCAACATCACTACCTCCTCAGGTTTTACCTCTTGCGGAAGAACGGGCTGTCATTCCTCCACAGACATTCACACGCCTCGTTGAACGTGCTGCCAGCAGAGTTCAAGCCATCATAAAGGCGAAAGGTGGATACACCGCATATTAATATCCACTAATACATGTCCGGATACTTGTGATCAGACAGTTATGGTCAAGCTCTCCGAATGAAAGGTAAACGAAACGTTACTTCCGTCTTTGGAATTTAATGTTCTTGGGCGGCTTCTGTCTACTTTAAATGACCTTTTTACCGCTGAAAAGTTTGCTGCTATTTGAATGATGAGAGATCTGTTGCATACCCTCAGGTTCAACTGAATTAAGAGAATCTTTCTACTAGTACGTAACACCACATTCCTAACTGATGGCGACGACGAAACGTCATGGCATGGGCTGGCAATCAGTATTTATTGCCGAAAAGGAATTGACACAGCAGTTATTAACGAAAGCACGATAAAATGTAATTTGTGACTTGATTGAAGGTTTTGGTGAAGTGAACACAGTATGCTATCATAGACGGAGAGTCATCAATAGTTGTAGACGGAAGGAAGGAAGATTAAAGTTTATCGTCCCGTCTACATCGCGAGTTTGATATAAATGTATCGTTACGCGCCGGCCGCTGTGGACGAGCGGTTCTAGGCGCTTCAGTCCGGAACCGCGCTGCTGCTACGGTTGGAGGCTCGAATCCTGCCTCGGGCATGAGTGTGTGTGATGTCCTTAGGGTAGTTAGGTTTAAGTAGTTCTAAGTCTAGGGGACTGAGGACCTCATATGTTAAGTCTCGTAGTGCTTAGAGCCATTTTGGACCATTTATCGTTACGCATGTACCAGTGAAGTGTGTCGGGATTCTTGCACTTCAAGTTGCATGTTAACGACCTGGCAGACAATAGTAACAGTAACTTTGCGCTTTTGGAGATCAAGCAGTTATCTACACTGGTGTGCAAAACTTAAGGATGAAAGTAACTTTCGCACTAAGTATCACTGTCAAGTCACAGAGCTCAATAAAACTTGGACCATACATAGAAAGAATTTCGATAGTGTAATACAGCAGTAACTGAAAGAAGTGCGCAATGACAGGAACAGGAATGAAACTTTCATTTATATATAATAATTGTATTAAAGTACCGCGATTCATGATGTTTCCCTCGACACTACAAAAGGCGGGACATGATTCTTAATAGGGTTTGTGACCGTCACGGACGCTAATGCATGATCTGCAACGTGCTATCATGCTGGCCACAAGGTTGGTAGGGAGTTCTTGTGGTAGAGCGTTTCATTCCTCTTTCAGCTGGGTTAACAACTGCTGGATGATCGTCGGTTCATGTCGACGTGCTGCAGTACGTCCCAACGCATCCTGTATGTGCTAGTTGGGATTTAACTCGGGGAACAAGCAGGTCAGTCCATTCATTGAATATCCTCTCGTTCCAAGAGCTCCTCCACCACGCTGTTCGATGCGGTCGCGCACTGTCAGTCAGGGCCGAACGTACAAATGAAAAGACAGCGTCAAAATTACGTTGACTGGTGAATGTACTGTGTTCAAAGAATTGGAGATCAGTCCACCCACGCAACACTAAAACGAAATGCGCCTAGGAACACTGTGGTCCAGGTGTTATGGTTTGGGGAGGCATAATGTTGCACATGCGTAATGACTTCCAGATCTTTGAACATGTACAATCATGGGCCAACACTACTGTGACACTGTACTTCTTCTCCACGTGCGTCTTTTCAGGGGTGCAATCGAAAGTAGGAGTAATCCGCTGAATTACAGGCCTATATCACTAACGTCGATTGGCAGTAGGGTTTTGGAACTTATACTGTATTCGAACATTATGAAGTACCTCGAAGAAAACGATTTATTGACACATTGTCAGCACGGTTTCAGAAAATATCGTTCTTGTGAAACACAAGTAGGTCTTTATACTCATGAAGTAGTAAGTGCTATCGACAGGGGATGTCAATTTGATTCCATATTTTTAGGCTTTCGTCACCGTTTCTCACAAGCATCCTCTAACCAAACTGCGTGCCTACGGAGTAAAGCCTCAGTTGCGCGACTGGATTAGTGATTTGCTGTCACAAAGGTCACAGTTCGTAGTAATAGACGTAAAGTCATCGAGTAAAATAGAAGTAATATCCGGCGTTTCCCAAGGAAGTGTTATAGGCCCTCTACTGTTCCTGATTTATATTAACGACATAGGAGAAAATATGAGTAGCCGTCTCAGATTTTTTGCAGATGATTCTGTCATTTACCGTCTTGTAAAGTCATGAAATGATCAAAACGAATTGCAAAATGATTTAGATAAGATATTTGTATGGTGTGATAAGTGGAAATTGACCCTGAATAAGGAAAAGTGTGAAGTTATTCACATGAATACTAAAAGAAATCCGCTAAATTTAAATTACGCGATAAGTCACACAAATCTAAAGGCTGTAAATTCAACTAAATACTTAGGGATTACAATTACAAATAATCTAAATTGGAACGATCACATAGATAATATTGTGGGTAGAGCAAACCAAAGACTGCGATTCATTGGCAGAACACTTAGAAGGTGCAACAGATCTACTAAAAAGACTGCTTACACCACGCTTATCCACCCTATTCTGGAGTATTGCTGTGCGGTGTGAGATCCGCATCAAGTGGGACTGACGGATGACATCGAAAAAGTACAAAGAAGGCCAGCTCGTTTTATACTATCGCGAAATAGAGGAGATAGTGTCACAGACATGATATATGAATTGGAGCGGCAATCATTAAAACAAAGGCATTTTTCGTTGCGACAGGAGCTTCTCATGAAATTTCAATCACCAGATTTCTCCTCCGATTGCGAAAACATTCTGCTGGCACCCACCTACATAGGGAGAAATTATCATCACGATAAAATAAGAGAAATCAGGGATCGCACAGAAAAATTTAAGTGCTCGTTTTTCCCGCGTGCCATTCGAGAGTGGAACGGTAGAGAGACATCTTGAAGATGGTTCATTGAACTCTCTGCCAGGCACTTTATTGTGAATAGCAGAGTAATCACGTAGATGTAGATGCACGTAGATGTAGATCCCTATGAAGTAGGACTGATAGAGGAGATAGAGAAGATTCAACGAAGAGCGGCGCATTTCGTCACGGGATCATTTAGCTGGCAAGAGAGCGTTGCGGAGATGCTAAACAAAGTCCACTGGCAGACGTTAGAAGAGATAGGAGAAAATTCGAGAAATGAGAGCCAATACAGAGGCTTACCGACATCCATTTTTCCCACGCACTATTCGCGAGTAGCACAGGGTTGGAGGGATCAGATAGTGGTACCGAAAGTATCCTCTGCCACACACCATTAGGTGGCTTGTGGAGTATGATGCAGATGTAGAATATGGACAGATATACAGGGTGAAGCACCTAATACTTGCACCACAGACATTACAAAAATGGGAAGCGCTATTGATGAGCGGTTTTCACAGAATGGATGGGTAGTCGGGGGCTCGTGTTGTTAGGTAATAAAGATTGTACTAATCCTCTGGAAGTGTATCTTTGCTCATACATACACTTCTTTAAATGGAACAATGCCCAATGAGATTAACAGACT
The DNA here is from genome assembly GCF_021461395.2 of Schistocerca americana. Lineage (NCBI taxonomy): Eukaryota > Metazoa > Arthropoda > Insecta > Orthoptera > Acrididae > Schistocerca > Schistocerca americana. Next base: position 635,201,514 of record NC_060130.1, read on the forward strand.
AAAAGTACAGTAAAATAGACTGCCAGTGGTGTTTGTTGCAGGATTATAGTGCAAATCGCTTACGAGGTATCGTATTTTGAAAAGTTTGCACACCGACACTTATTTGTGCCATTCAACTTGCGTAGTTGCTAGGTACGATATTGCTATATTTGCTTCGAGCGTGCTTGTGTGTTCCTTTAGTGCACTGTGCTTGTCAGTTAGTGTGAGACATTCCAAAGTTGTAGGTCGTGTGTGGACGATGGGATTTACCAGTGCAAAAAAGTCGCAAGGCTTATTGTGTGTGAAGATTGTAGGAAGAAAAAGTTCGCTCTTGTACGGTATGTGCGGCAAGATATCCCAGTAGTCGTCAACCATATCGGCAATTAGTTACCAATTTCTTCAATCAGTTACGTGAATGTGGTAGTGTAACATCTAGACAAAGTAACAGATGGAAACAAGTGACGAAAGAAGAGGGGAAAATTAATGCTCTTGCTGGTGTTGCAATTGATCCACACGTTAGCTCCCGCACAAAAGCACCAGGAAGTGGCATGAGACAGGCAAGTGTTGTAAGTATTCTCCACTGACGTAGGTTCCATCCATATCACATTTCTCTCCATCAAGAGCTGCATGGAAACAATAATGAGAATCGTATTAACTTCTGTACATGGACATTAAGACAGGATACTCCAGATGTATTGCGTATCTTTTTAAGTGATAAAGCTACATTTACCATTCGTGGCCAGGTAAACCCCGAAACGTGCACTATTGGCCTTTTGACAATTCCCGTTGGCTTCGTCAGGTGAACATCAGCGTCTATGGAGTGTAAATGTGTGTTGTGGGGTAGTGTACCATCAGCTGATACGCTCTTTTTTCATGGACGGAACACTGATAGCCCACAAGTATGGCAGCCTCCTAACAGATCATCTTCCACGGATGCTAGGAGACGTTTCTCTGAAGACTAGGAGGGACCTGTGGTACCAACATGATGGCTATTCTGCCCATAGTGCACGAAGTACTCAGCATGTCTTTATTAATTGTTCCGAAATTATTAGATTGGCCGCAGAGGGCCTGTACCTTGGTCAGCCCGTTACTCTCTCTACAAGGACATACCAACTGCAGCGGATGATATGCAACGACGTAGTACTGCAGCCTGCTCGGACATCTCAGCTGACATGCTAGCACGTGTGCAGCAGTCGTTCCATACGAAACTGGAAGCGTGTATTGCCACTGCCGGTTGTCATTTTGAACACAACCTGCGATGGTCTGTTGTGTCATTACTGATCAGAATTCACGTAACAAACTTATGCGGTAGTGTTATTCTGTAGCGTGTGGTACCACAGGTGTTATGCAAGTATTGGTCTGGGAACTTTTCAATTTCTCTGCCTCGTGATGACTGGGTGTTGTGTGATGTCCTTAGGTTAGTTAGGTTTAAGTAGTTCTAAGTTCTAGGGGACTGATGACCATAGATGTTAAGTCCCATAGTGCTCAGAGCCATTTGAACCATTTTTGAACTTTTCAAAATACGTTATCTCGTAAACGACTCGCACTGGAACCCTGGAACAAACACCACTGGCATTCTAATTTACCCCAATTTTAGTTTATTAATGTCAATAGGCAGTTTTCTATCCAAAAAGTGTGTGTTTGCACAAAGAAATACACTTTGCAAGTATTATTACAATCTGTTGATTTGCTAACAATAAGTGTCTCTGATTAGCAGTCCATTCTGTGAAAACCGCACATCAATAGCACTTCCCATTTCCGCAACGTTTGCGATGCCACTTTTAGGTGATTAACCCAGTATACACTGAGCTGACAGAAGTCATGGGATACTTCCTAATATAGTGTAGGAACGTCTTTTGCCCGGCTAGTACAGCAGCTCTCCGTGGCAAGGACTCAACAAGTCGTCGGAAGTCCGCTGCAGAAATATTGAGCCATGTTGCCTCTACAGAAGTACGGATTTTGTGCACATTTATGTCCCATAAATGTTCGTTGAGATTCATGTCGGGACATCTGGTTGGCCAAATTATTCCCTCGAATTATCCAGAATGTTCTTCAGGCCAATAGCGAACAATTGTGGGCCGGCGATTGGTACATAGTCATCCATAAAAATTCCACCGTTGTTTGGGATCATGACATCCATGAATGGCTGCAAATCGTCTCCAAGTCGAATCAGCTGGGCCAAAGGACGCAGTCCATCGCACGAAAACACAGCCCACACCATTATTGAGCCACCACGAGCCTGTAAAGTGCCTTGTTGCCCAGGGTACGGTGTCTCACTCGTCTAGGTTCTAGCCGAGCAGGAGAGACGCTGCAGGCGGTGTCGTGCTGTTAGTGAAGGGACTCGCGTCGGTCATCTGCTGCCACAGCCCATTAACGACAGTTTCGCTGCACTAGCGTAACGGATACGTTCGTCGTACGTACCACATTGATTTCAGCGGTTATATCACGCACTGTTTCTTGTCTGGTAGCACTGACAGCTCTGCCGCTGTTCTCGGTCGTTAATTGAAGGCCGTCGGCCACTGCGTTGTCCGTGATGAGAGGTAACGCCTGCAATCTGCTATTCTCAGCACATTCTTGACTCTACGGATCTCGGAATAGTGAATTCCATAACTATTTCCGAAATGGAGTGGCCCAAACGTCTAGCTCCAACTACCATTCCGTCTTGCGACTATAATCAAGTCGGAAATCTTTTCACATCACCTGAGTGAAAATTAAAGCTCCGCCAATGCACTACCCTCTTATACCTTGTGTACACGATGCTACCGCCATCTGTATGTATGCTTATCGCTGTCTCATGACATTTTTCACTTCATTGTTGTATGGTGTAAGGACACTTGATTACTGGCAGATCACGGACGCCCACCTCATGAGGCGTTTCATTGCCCACTCCGAGCTGGTACTTACCTTTTCACACGCAACTGTCTCAGCTGTTTCTAAATCGACTCCTATATTCCACAAGTCTTCTTACGGTGTATGGCAGATGGTATCTCTGGTACCACTATCACTTTCCCAATTTCCGTTCCACTGGGAATTTTAATTCTGCCTTTTATTTTCCACATAGTAAATTTGTTATGACATTCCATTTTTTATTCAGGGTAGGTTGCCAATTTTCCCCCTTATCCTATCGGAGTCTGCTAATAGAACTTTAAGTTTACCACTTTAGCAAATTTATGGTCATTGAATGCAATAACTCCATTAGTTTTAAACTCTGCATACGACTTTTCTGCTGATAGATAACACAATGTCAAGCAAAACATATTTAGATAGATGTAACCATCCTTTTTAAGCAGATACAAATGAGAAAGAAGGTTAGGAAATCGTTTTTTCGTATAGTGTCTAAGGTGGTAAATGTCCTTGGAGCCATTGGTTTCTGTAACTACTCCAGTGCGTGGCCTCATTCGATAGGTATTTAAAGTAATTGCTTGTATCTTTTATTTCGCACTCATACCCAGAGTTTTCAGTTTTCCGTGGAGATGTGTTTAAAGGAATTTGTAAGCCTTGTACGCACATCTGCGATTGATTATTATTTTTCCAGTACCAGTTTATATTCTTCCTTCGTGACAGTTATTTCACCAAATACTACTAATGCTCAAATAAAGTACGCCTTTTCATAATGATGTCTGCCGACGTACACAACACAAATTTCTATCTTTTAAGAGGAACTTTTATTGATTGCCTAGCAGAAGCTAGTGAAAACTTTTCCCAGGTTACAAACCAAGTGAATATTCAATGTAATTTCTTCAATACTATGTGATGAAAAAGTAACGTATTTAGTCAAAGTTCACGTAGAAAGATCGTTGTCTGTGCGCTGACGTATACTGGCACTACTACGTAATTGGTAGACGACACGATCATTTCTAATGTAATGCATCTCAGTTCGTATAGCGCCCAGTAATATTTTTCAGCTATCTTGGAAAACAGGGATTAAAAGTTTTTGTGTTCCACCGTTAAAGAGACTATTGGTATTCGCGGTTGCAAGTTAAAGGAAGTAGTGCCGCTCTTGGGCGTCTTCGGGCGTACTCCTTCGCCATACACATTCAGGAATTGGCGGATATACATAACTTAGTGTAGGCGGCCACTACGATGTGCATTTCTGTATCCAACCTGGCTATGTACGAAAGGGAGCTGGGCTCGGAATCGTCCGATAGAGAGCACTACTTTAAGAAGAATAGAATCAGAATCGCAGTTAGAGTTGAAGTATTGAGTATCGCAACTTCACTAGTTCGGCATAGTCAAACACTAGTGTACTAAAGTCATTCACCCACATAGTGACAAATAACAGGCCACGCCATCGCAGACAAAAACAAAACATAACTAAGCGTACGAAGGAGCGCACAGCTGCCTGATAGAGCGTCCTTGCTGGAGGCGCCAGATCAGCGCATTCCGTTAGATACGCAGCCGCACACACACCAACACACCAGTACACACTACGTCGAATGAATCACTGCGCCACAATTTGTCATTTGTTGCGTCTTCTAATGAACCACACACGTCCTAGTTGATGAATTACACTACTACACGAAGTATCTTATACCTAACCAAACGCAAATTACATAAAACACACTAGTAAACGAAATTATTCCTACCTTATCTACAGCCTTGCAACTGATTCACACTCTTATGCTGTCTGAAATGCAACCTATGCCGTTCAACAAGCACGTTGAGAATTAAAGGATACACAACTGCAGTTATACGCCACGAAACGGGTTCTGCACTACTAGTGTAAATACGTCTCACATATACACATTCTACAATGCAGATAATCATTTTCCTTAGCTAATGAAGAATAGAACACTATTAGCTTTCATACAAGTGATCATTATAGAAGGCTAACTCAGAGAATTATTCACTGTTTACATACGATACACCTATAAAATTATGTCTTACTGATCGCAACAGCGGCTCACCGAGCAGACGCCACAGGTAAGTCATGGATCGTCGAGATGTCACCGTGGTGCTACAGTATGTGCTCAGGTAAGTCTCCAGGATTAGGGAGATACATGATAGAAAGAGGATAGGGCGTGACACACACCTACTGACAAAATAGAGGCAGAGTTAATGACAGCTGGTCTGCATAATTACTCATGCAAGTCTATTCTTCGAGTCAAGCTCAATAGGGTATTCTTTTTTCACTAACGTTTCCCAGTCTGTTCCTTTGGCAGTGGTCCCGCTAGATAGTGGATAGGAAGCCAGGATCTCGTCAATCCACTCATGCGCGTCACTAATTAAATGACGAGACCCTCACGTATACTCACAGCCGTCGTTATTCAGCATAGAATAGCATAACTATAGATAAAATATGCATACTTTACCATAACAGAGTAAGTGGATTTAAAGAAAGATCCATTTATTAGAGAGTGTGGCAGGGGTTATAGGTGGTACAAAACAAGTGAGAGAATCTCATCATTTCACTGCCATGATTTTATTATAATTTAACACCTAAATTAATTACATTTGACTCACATTACCACAGTCCCACTCGCTCCTATTTGCTATTACCGTCATTTACGCACTTTGTACCGATCACACCACCTTGCATTACAAGTAACGTTTTCACACACCCAGTAATGGATGTCCTGAGTATTCATAGCCATGGATCATGACAGTCTCCTTTCAAGTGACGTAATTCGTCCGGAATTAAATGTCTTAATGCCAACTCGTAGCAGATTGCACATCTATTAGTCCTGAGACGACTATACTGCCTTCCAGTCGCTTTACAATGCTTGCTCACTGATCTAAGTCATAAGCTAATTTTTGCTGTGTGTTTCATTTTATTGTTTTGTATTATTTTATTGTGCTGCTAATTGCATTATACCTCATGTCAGTTTATTATGTTGTATGTGTGTATTTTTTTGTCATTTTATGTTGTATACCTTAGTTTGTATACGCAGGGAACACGGGGCCATGTCTCAACCCTCCCCCTCCCCTCACTGTATTAAGGGATAGTTACTTACTATTATCTTTCCTTTATGAATCAAATAGCACCTAAGACATGCCGGTCATTCTGCTACCTTGCATAACAAGGAGCGGCTCCGCGATAAAAACTAATACACCTGTTTGTCTGTGGGAATGTTTCGCTGCCACCGCAGCGATGGAAGACTATCTGACACGGTCACTGACGTGTCAGATTGATAGGTTGGACTCAGTAAATTATGGAAACTACTCAAGAATGGGCCGAAGCGTTACGTAGTAATTGGCCAAGGGTACAGGAACGCCTGCTGAGTTGGCCTGAATCACAACTGGCTAGTTCAGCGAGAGACAGATTTGCACTCACAATGGACAACGAGTAATAGGGACAACTATTTCGCTGGCTCGGTTTTTTCACGCTACTGACAACACACGACATGCTGGTACCCGTGCTGCCGAATCGGTGGATACCTGCAGTCGCCTGTGATTGCAGTTAATTTTTGAAGCCCTCTCCTTTTATTACCTACTCCGGATCTATCCTGTCTTTCTTCTTTTGTTGATGAGTATGCAGTGGTACTGTAAATTACTCCAACAATACCGGTCCTATCCGTCTTTCCGGCCATTTTTCTCATCGAGGTATCGCTCCTCCCTTGTTGCAGTGTCCATGTTTAAGCTATTCTCCGACGATCTATTGTGAAGTGAGAATCGTGTCTCTGCTATCTAGCTAAGCGAAGTGTCCTTCAACAGTAGGCAAAAACCTGCGTTGGAAATTTTTAAAGACGTAACCATGGGCATTACTTGGTTGTTCGTAAGGAGAGCTTAGTCCCTCCCTTGAAGTACATAAATACAGTCATCATGTTCGCATTTTCACTTTTCCTTGCTGCTCGTGACTTTTCGTGACACTAAACACAAGTGCGACGCGTAATTTGCGTCGTAGCAACGATACGATACGTATTTGGAAGAGCCACCACACAGATCTTAGTGCCAACATAAATTATCTCTCAGCGTAACTCGTTAAACAAAGTACGCCAATACTCGGTCGCGAAAGAGGGAAGTGTTATTCCCCGCGCGTACTACTGTGACGCAGTGCAGCGCGCAACACACGTGTGCGTGCGGGCACGAGCTGCCTGATCAGCAGACACGTGTATCACATAACGTCGTAGCAGCGACGGGCGGTGTGTGCAAAGGGCAGGGACGTAATCAACGCGAGCTTATAACTCGCGCTTACTGGGAATTCCTCGTTTGTGGGGAACAATTGCAAGCCCCAATCCCTAGCACGAAGGAGGTTCAGCGGGTTACCCCGACCTTTAGGCCTAGGAAGACACGCTGATTCCTTCAGTGTAGCGCGCGTGCGGCCCAGAACATCTAAGGGCATCACAGACCTGTTATTGCTCAATCTCATGCGCCTAAGAAGAAAAGTACAGCACGAAGGATGTCACGCGCCTGGTTAGCAGGCTAAAAACGGCCATGCACCACCACCCACTGAATAAAGAAAGAGCTATCAATCTGTCAATCCTTCCGGTGTCCGGGCCTGGTGAGGTTTCCCGCAGCCACGCGCGTACGTTTTATAACCGGTAAACTTTACTGTTCAGCTACGCTTCACCTCTCAGAAACTTTATCCACAGAATGGGCAGTAAGTCACTTTGAGCTTTAAAATGCTATACATTATTACTATGTTCGTCCGCCTTTCCTTGTATTACAGTCATTACACACTGCATTATTTCGCTGCCTTCTTAGAATCCGAGTTTTATGCCAGGTGTTGGCACATTTCTTCTCCAACAGTCACGTCAGCGAATCTCGAGTTTTCATAGGAGTAAAGAGCCGAAGTATCTGTCTTGTGAAGTTGCTTTTCCCAATTTGCCTGAAGCAATCGGGGTGTAGTAACGACTTCAGTCATGCTGTTAATTGCTTAATGCCTTGATATCATAACGAGTGTGATACTTGGTTGTTGCCAATGCTTCTCACGTAACCATCTCTCCGCAAATGCTATTTCATCCTTTTCTGCCATGCTCTGCCTTACTTTTACCTGATGCCGGGAAACATTTTGTTATCCTCGTAAATATGCACTGATTTGCTTAATCCACGAATCTCGACCACTCAATAACAGCAGTAGCAAGCCCTTCTTCAAGTTAGTTACTACTCAGCCCATCTGGCAATCGCAACCTTGTACACCAAAATCTCTTTCACGGCCGCTATCATCGGTTTTTCCTCTCATTACCTCTGGTGCTTCTAGGATGATGAAGTCCCATCTCGCTTTGGCAACCAATAGCGAAGAATAGCCACATAATGTCAGACATAGTGTATGAACTACATGTTACCGCTTCATGAACACCCGAACAACGTTCCTTACACATTCACAGACACCTCATCCTCATGATGCGTATACACAGTCATACTCACCCCACCCTGAAAGGGTAGCTTAAATCGGCCGCGGTCCATTTAGTACATGTCGGACCCGCGTGTCGCCACTGTGTGATCGCAGGCCGAGCGCCACCACAAGGCAAGTCTCGAGATACGGACTAGCACTCGCCCCAGTTGTACGACGACTTTGCTAGCGACTACACTGACGAAGCCTTTCTCTCATTTGCCGAGAGACAGTTAGAATAGCCTTCAGCTAAGTCCATGGCTACGACCTAGCAAGGCGCCATTAGCCTTACATAGTTGACAGTTATCGTATGAAATGTCTCATCCAGAATGCTGTATTCACAACAAGGATAAATAAAAGTTAAGTTTTCGAGGAGCTGCATACTTTTCTTATGAGAATTCACTACTTATCCTGCTCCAGAATTCACGCCCGTCTGCGTTAGATTTCGGCCTCCTATATCTACAAGGTGTTGGCACATTTACCAACACATCAGAGAGTATAAACTCTACTACAGGAGATATATTAAAAGGGTTCAGCTGCACTTGTTTTGTTTACATTTCTGGCGGTTAAACACTCTATCTAGTTATCGCTTTTGCATCTATTCACTTTATTTGGAGAGAATTATTCGTTAAATACTTCTCACCGGGAAAACCTGTTACAGTGCGCGCAGAAAACGCTTTTCAACATAGTGCGCAATGTGTTGTCTAGGGTAGCTGGAGCGATCTGAACAGTAACCCCGGAAATAAAAACTCCGTAGATAAAGGGCCTACGGAATTTTCTGAAAATTGTCATCACTTGCAAAATGTAACTACCGCCATTCTCTACCTGTGTGTAACCTTATCTGTAAAGGAAACAAGCAGTCATGTACTTTATCGCATGGTTAAGTGCTTCCATCAACACGCTTAACCGTTTATCTGCATCTAGCGGCTAAGAAACCTTCCACCTCAACAGATTGACTCTCATTGATATCGCACCAATGTTCTGGGTGAAGACCCATAAATATCTATACATAAAACAAAAACACACACAAATAACACGTAGGCGCTGCTGATCCCGTTTCAGTTACACTTCTTACATAGCCGCGGGCTTATTCCGCTGACTAATTCACACAGTCCGATTGTGAAATTGCCGTGTCATTCTTCTACACATGATCGCTGACTGTAGGTACTTGTCAGCAATGCTGACAACCCTCTTTTGGCTACTTGCTATTGTATAAAGATCCGTGACCGCTCACATACTGGCCAGTTTAGTATTAACAGTGAAGTTGCATCCGCCTCATCGGAACATACTACTCTCCGACTCCGTTGCACGGTAAATATTAACCAAACACTATTACGCACTGCTGTGATATATTTTGTCGTCATTACTACATACAGTCGCATAGAGATATTCTCACGCCTTATCTCTCTTATGATTGCAGGACACTACTACACTCTGTCCTTTCATCGGCCACTTCGGTGGTGTCACTCATAATCTATTGGAGTTGTTGAATAACTACCAGGAGAATATCGACCAGACATTAAACCATGAGATGCTGTGCTTTATTAATTCTTTTTACTGGAGCTGTCAGTCTCCCACCCTTTAGTAATCATCTGTCATCGTCAGGCATCGTGTTTGAACAACTTGCTATATACCTCCCATCAAGCGGTAATACGTGCCGATATACAACTAACCTCCATTAAGGAAGAAGATCTAGCTTTACAACAACTTATCAATCGCCTATTGGCCTGTGAACCTTTACTTGAACAATCAGGGCTGACTTCCACCTTACGCACTCTGTGGGATTTAAAACAAGCACTGCTAAACACTCAAGAACAACTACGAAGCATCTTCGACACTGTGCTCCCAGCTCGGGTTAAGAGAGCCTGGTTCAGTGCCAGAGGTGCGATACTCAAAACTATCTTTGGTACCCCCGACCATGCTGACGCTAACTACTGGGACCAAACCCTTCGCCAAGTAACTTTTACTACTAACCAAAATCGGGACGTACTGGTCCACCAGCAATTACGCCTCACCCATATTGAAGACAGTTTATTAGCTGCTACTAGGTAAATTCGTGTCGTGGCAACTGACCTTGTACACCGGTACGTAACATTCAGGAATGTTATCCAACGGGACCTTGACTTTTTACATCATACCATAACTAATGTGACCTACACTTTGGAGATAACGAGAGCGCTGCAGATCTTACTATACAACACCCATGCCATTCAGTTACATATTAACACCTTCCATACTATTACTCTGCTAGGACTACAGCATAGGCTTAGCCCTACGTTAATGCGTGCAGAAATGTTCCTGCAAACTCTGGCTAATGTTCCGTTTCATCTGGCATCGCCAGTGCAAATGCTTTACCCCGTATGGGAATCTTCGCTACCCCATTGTTATGCGGCAGCTACAATACATCTTGTGCGAACTTCTCAAGGACTGTGTGCACAGATTTCTCTACCCATCACATGCGCCAACTGCGAGTTTGAATGCTACCGATTGCACACCTTTCCGGTTACTTGGGAAAGCAAACTAATGATATCTTAGCTATTAGCAAAGATCGCCAAAGACATTCTGTCATGCAGCTGAATGACCTCGATCAGTGCCTTCACACGTGTTCAAACTTATCCATTCATACTGGAACTAATGACTGTGAGGTGGCCTTGTTTTTATAGGAAACAACCCCCCCCCCCCCCCCCTGTCCTCGTATGTTATGGACCCTGCGTGAGCCTTGGTTTAAACCAGTAGGGGATAGTTTATTATAATTTGTACCTCAAACATCTACAATTGCTTTAATACGCTATGACCAAGTTTTCGTGTCTCGGACGTATCGTTTCGCACTAGAAAACAGTGGATTACTGTTCAACATGTCCACCTGTGATTTAATAACACCTACTGTCAAACTGTCAGCACACCTAACACAAGTGAAAAATTTGAGCCTCGGACCCCTTTTACTTTATTTACCTGAGGTTCCCCTGGTACTACCATCACCCGATAGTGTACCCAGGCTACCCAACGAGTCCGATGCTCGATTACTCCAGTCAATTGACGAATTACTAGCTCACGAAAAGGGCCAAATCGCCCCGGATCGAGCTGTTGCTCACATAGCTACCTGGCGGACACACAAACAATTGTATACGGTTACTCTGCCTAGTGCCCTGACTGTTCCAAACTTGATTGTCGCAGGAGCCGTTCTCTGGTGCCTGTATAAGAAAGGATACTGTAAACACATGAAGTCAACACAACCAACTGTCCCCGAGGCTCAGCGCGAGGGTGAATTTCGACAAGAGTAATGTCAGGCTTGGTCTACCATAGTGAAATACACTCTTTAACTGAAATAACGTTTGTATTGTCTAATGGTCACTTACAATTATTGTTATCATGTATCAATGTATCTAATCATGTAAACATCTACACTTCTGCTACACCGAGTTTAGCGTTGCAAGTATATATGATTAATAGAATATGTAACACTTCATTCCAATGTTATGAAACTTTTGATATACTTTTAACTTTTTGTGCTAAGATTTGCATTCTGATACAGTAGTGATGATGGGAAATTATCGTATTGAATTATGTGTGATAAGATCAATGTCTCTAAATGTTTTATGATTTTGATCACCAGACTCACAACAATCTTCCTGTATAATATCATCATTATTTTTTTTAAAAAGGGACTTTCTTTTTATGTTGTTGTAAAACCACTCCAGTATATATAGATGTTTTTGAAAAGACTTAGATTCGCCCCACCCCCATTTTTGCAAATATTAGCACACCCGACCAAGGGAGCAAATTGTTTTCTTTTATCAACGAGCAACAACTAATTTTCACCATAAAACCTCGCTTCCGCGGAAGGGGAAGGTGATGTACAGGTGCTGACAGATTGAGTACGGCAGTCCTTTATTTTCAATAAAAGAAAAGGGATTTTTTTTTCAAATGCGTGATCTATGGTTGGCAATGGATCTTCACAAAGCCGTGCACGGGCCCTGGGTTGGCGACACATCAGATTTTTCCAGTATGTGCCGCTATCCCACGGCTTGTTCACGTGCTCGACGAACAAACAATCTTTCTGCTGTCGGGGTGACACTTAGGGAAGCGTCGCTTGCCTAGGCAGAGCTCCTACAGTAGCCAATCAGAAAGGTCCAGGAGATCACGTGTGAGCGCCCACCGCGCCGAGCTGCGCCGACGAGGCGTGTGGATGGCTCTTTTTTACTGACAGGCCCCCGACGAGATCAGACGGATTGGCCAGTTGCCGCCGTGCACTTTTCGAGCCCCGGCTCGATCTGTTTGCGCCTTAGGGCCGCTAAACTCACATAATGTACCCCAGCTAGGACAATCAGTAAATGTTTTCTCAATAAACGGGAGGCAGTTTGCCGACCGGAGTTGAAAAATTAACACTTGTTCTTTTTTAGACCCCACTTCCACCTCAGCCACATTCTGACATGCACAACATTAGCGTGTGTATAGTTAGTGGCCGTTCGTATACTTGTCTGTTCTGTTAAATGTTATGAAAACTGTTTAGTTTAATGAATACCCTGAGCCACTCCAGTCTAGCTATGTTCTCTTTTCCCTAGTTCCTTGGTACTGATTTTTCATCCTCCTTAGTAAATCCATAAGCAGTTAACCTCACTTTGTCATAAAACATACACAATTTAAACATTAGTATAGTAGTAGTAGTAGCTTTATTCATCCATGAATCTCTTTTTACAAGGATATAGGACATGTCAAAGTATTAACAAGTTTAGACCAATTTAAAATAAACTAATTCGTATACACATTTGTTATGATATTAATGAATTTTAATTTAATAATTTTCGTTCAAGTCATGAAACCTGTTGCAGCGACACTGATGATTTTGCTAGCTAAAAAGGATATGTACGTAGGGTACTTACTTCCTACCATCAAACGTTTGTTGCGGGAACACTCATAAAGAGTAATGACAGTTCCATATTATATTGCGTACTTCTGACAAGAGCCTTAATGGAAGGCCTACAGAAAACATTTGGTCCCATCATGCTAGATAAGAACCTAATCATAGCAGCAGGTTTGATACCAGTGCTAAAATTTTCCTGTTTGGAAGGACATGAGAAGGAAGAAGCTATTTGGTTCTTAAAGGAGGAATTGCATACAACCTGTAGGATGGAGTATGGTGAAACATTGAAGAAACGTTCGAAGGAGGTGATGAAGAAGCTTTATCTTTCAACACTGTTTCTTCAGCAACACGCCATGGAGAGTTGGGTGAGGCAGCTTCATACCTCTCCAGTGGTTCAACTGAAGTGAAACTTTTCTTGCCGTACAGTTCATTAAAATGATTATTTTTAAAACTAAATGCTCCTGTAGAGCTTCTCTTTAGTGTATGCAAAGATATTCTTTCAGCGAAGAGTGCTGCTGAAATGTTTAGGTTCAGCTACTTATGCTATTAGGGTTATTTCAAGTTTTGGTGATAAACATATCAGTTAAGTAGCCTACTATGCCCATTTTCATTCATTGATTTCATATGGCATCATATTTTGAGCAATTCGTCATTAAGAGAGAGAAAGTATTCATTGTACAAAAGCGTGTAATCAGAATAATAGCTGGAGCCCATCCAAGATAACCTTGTAGACATTTAAGGAATTCTGTATATTCACAGTACCTTTGCAATACATATATTCAATTACGAAATATGTCATTACCCATCCCAATTCACAAATAACAGCGAAGTGCATAGTTACAACACTAGAAGAAAGGATGATCTTCACTGTTCTGGATTAAATCTCACTTTGGCACAGAAAGGAGTGAATTATGCTGCCACAAAATCTTTGATCATTGGCAAATAGTATTAAAAGTGTGACAGTAAGCCAACCAACATTTAAAAACAAATTAAAAGAACATCTGAATGACAACTCCTTCTTTTCAATAAATGAATTCTTAGATATGAAGTAGTAACTGAAAAAAATATTAATTATTTTAGGTAAAGAAAATTTACGTTAAGTGACACGTTCCACATCATTACGAAATGTCGTATTCATGACCTATAGAAAAAGGATTAATGTATGTATGTATAAAAACTTTAAAATGCAAGCTGTTTTTCTTTTGCAAAATCAATGGTAATCTAAAACTGTAAATGAACACAGAATATGTTCCTAATATTATTAATTCCTGTATCATCTTCATTTTTAAACAAAGAAATATATGTCTTTCTATTAACTGTTGAGTTCGGTGACTTTTTCATGTATGATGATCCTTCATATCTTCCTCTACCAGTGGTGGTTGCCACAGTGCCCATTCTTTCTCATTCAGACCACTAATCAGCAAGGTACAGGATGAGCGGCTTCACTTTTCCTTAGGGCGCAGTAGAATCGGTAGGTGAATGAAGCCTCCTGAACAATGTGGTTGTGAAGTGCGCGTGAATGGGTTGCAGTTAGCACTGTTGATATTTTTAAAAATATCGGGAATCCGATGTATCGGTCTTGAAAAACAATCATTACTGGCCTTCGTTATATCAAGAAAGGTGTCGATGTATCGATATGTCAAAGATAAAATATCGACGTACTGACCTATAAAAATAACTGCCCGTTTTAGAGCTGTATATTTAAGTATTGATTTTTATTAGATATTCTGTACGTCAACGAGCTAGCAGCCTCCGTATCCCCTTAGAGAAAGAATTGAAACAAAAACGATGCACGTTCACCCTTGGCGATAACCACTTTGCTAACAACGGTAACTGAATTTAAGTGGCGCAATAAAAGGTGTACGATAGGTCAGTCGTTAGGTTTCGTCAGATATCGGATTTGTTCGGAATACTTTATGCCGCCTTCCCTGTTTTTTCATTTCTGCAAACGCCAGCGAACTAGCAGTTGTAGTGTCAAAATGCTGTGCTGAAGTTAAATGTTGCAGTTTCTGTTGGTAGTGCCGAGCGCCGATAACGTCAGCATTTCCCCTCGCATGTCTCCGCTCACAGTAAAGGTCAATCTTGCCGTTTAGATTCTCACAATTTTGTGAAGAAATAGCACACCAGTAGCGTTAAAAATTGTTTTTTAACTCAACTAGTCAGCTACTTCTTCACATCGGGTACCTTGTTGCTCCATTCACACCACCGGCCCACAGTGCAATCGGACTTCTTCTTTGTCACCTATACTTGCGTCACGCAGCCAAAGCTCAAAAAGTAGTAAGACTCTTTCAAACAGTGAAAGTAAAATTATGTTATACTACAATTTCGAAAGAACAGTTTTAAATATTTGCCGAAAATTGCGAAAAAATTTAATATAAAATAAAAATATCTGCATGCGACATTGCAAATTTCTATATCGATATTTACAATTGGCGGCTGATATTTTCATAGACCGGTACGTCGAGATTTTATCCTCGACATATCGATGCACCGACACCGTTCTCGAAATATCAAAGGTCGATAACGACACTTATTAAAGATCGATATATTGGATACATAATACTCTTTTGGAAAAGTATCCATATCATTTTTTTAAAGTTAGGTCGTGAATCAGCCCAACTGAAGTAACTGTAATTTTTAATTGTAATTATACCAATTACTTTTTCAAAATATAATTTGCAACTGTAACTGAGTACATATTTTTCCAAGTGACTGTAACTGACTCCTACTACTTTTCGGAGTACTTTTGTGAACACTGATACGGGAGTACCTAAAAATAACGAACAAAGTTCATAGAGACACATGCCCATGTGTGATCGAGAGAGGTGGCACACTGGATTCGCATTCGGGAGGACGACGGTTCAAAGCCGCGTCTGGCCATCCTGGCTAAATTGCTTCAGGCAAACGCCGGGATGGTTCCATTGAGAGGGCACGGCCGACCTTCTTCCCTGTCCTTCCCTAACCCGATGGGACCGATGACGTCGCTGTTTGGTCCCTTCCCTCAAATCAACCAACCAACCAAAAATTCCACGTGTGGATAAGCATTGTCCTCTTGCAAAATGAAACCCCGGCCTGTCGCATGAGGTAACACATGAGGAGGCAGTATGTTCATGGCGTACCATTGTGTCGACGGAGTTACCTTAATCACTACCAGCCGTGACCTGCAGTCATATCCGATGGCCCCCGATATCACGACACCAGGACTAACACGGCTGTGGCTCTGCAAAACATGGTAATAATGGGGCCTTTCCACAGGACGCCGCCATGCTGGCCGACGATAGTCATCCGGGAACGGGAACCGCGATTCATCACTGAACACAATGGCACACCAATCATCACGAGTCCATGCTTTCCAGTTACGGCACTGTTCCAGACTCAGCCGTTTCTGTCGTTGTATTAACGCCAGCCTACGCATGAGACAATGGTACCCTAGTCCGGTTGCTGCTAGTCTCCAACCAGTGGTGCGGGACGACTCAGAATGTTGCCGGTTGGCCATCACTTGTTTTCGAATGGTACGCATAGATGTGAAGGGATTACAATGTACCTCAGTGCACAATACGGCGATCGTCCCTTGTGGTGCTCAGACCTGGCGATCGGAGCCTTGACGACAAGTATGCCTGCTTCACGTTCCGATGCACTCCTGCATCATCCCATTGCTGAAATGGCTCTGAGCACTATGGGACTTAACATCTGAGGTCATCAGTCCCCTAGAACTTAGAACTCCATAAACCCAACTAACCTAAGGACATCACACACATCCATGACCGAGGCAGGATTCGAACCTGCGACAGTAGCGGTCGCACGGTTCCGGACTGAAGGGCCTAGAACCGATCGGCCACCGCGGCCGGCCATCCCATTGCCACATAAAAGTATTCCACAAATATAAATATTGCACTATTCGACCAGCCAGCCAAGTAGAGACGTGCAATAAGTCCCCTTTCAAACTTTGTAAGATGCTCATAACGCCGTCTCAAATTATTACGCGACATCTCTATGGCCTTCACAGTGGTCACTCAAGATCTAACGTTGTTCGCCCAACTTGCATACCCTACCAGGGATGGTAACAACACTAAGCACGAATAACAGTTATACAGGGTGTTGCAAAAAGGTACGGCCAAACTTTCAGGAAACTTTCCTCACACACAAAGAAAGAAAATATTTTATGTGAACATGTGTCCGGAACTCTTACTTTCCATGTTAGAGCTCATTTTATTACTTCTCTTCAAATCACATTAATCATGGAATGGAAACACACAGCAACAGTACGTACCAGCGTGACTTCAAACACTTTGTTACAGGAAATGTTCAAAATGTCCTATGTTAGCGAGGATACGTGCATCCACCCTCCGTCGCATGGAATCCCTGATGCGCTGATGCAGCCCTGGAGAATGGCGTATTGTATCACAGCCGTCCACAATACGAGCACGAAGAGTCTCTACATTTGGTACCGGTGTTGCGTAGACAAGAGCTTTCAAATGCCCCCATAAATGAAAGTCAAGAGGGTTGAGGTCAGGAGAGCGTGGGGGCCATGGAATTGGTCCGTCTCTACCATTCCATCGGGCACAGAATCTGTTGTTGAGAAGCGTACGAACACTTCACCTGAAATGTGCAGGAGCTCCATCGTGCATGAACCACATGTTGTGTCGTACTTGTAAAGACACATGTTCTAGCAGCACAGGTAGAGTATCCCGTATGAAATCATGATAACGTGCTCCATTGAGCGTAGGTGGAAGAACATGGGGCCCAATCAAGACATCACCAACAATGCCTGCCCAAACGTTCACAGAAAATCTGTGTTGACGACGTGATTGCACAATTGCGTACGGATTCTCGTCAGCCCATATATGTTGATTGTGAAAATTTACAATTTGATCACGTTGGAATGAAGCCTCATCCGTAAAGAGAACATTTGCACGGTAATGAGGATTGACACCTTGTTGGATGAACCATTCGCAGAAGTGTACCCGTGGAGGCCAATCAGCTACTGATAGTGCCTGCACACGCTGTACATGGTACGGAAACAACTGGTTCTCCCGTAGCACTCTCCATACAGTGACGTGATCAACGTTACCTTGTACAGCAGCAACTTCTCTGACGCTGACATTAGGGTTATTGTCAACTGCACGAAGAATTGCCTCGTCCATTGCAGGTGTCGTCGTCGTTCTAGGTCTTCCCCAGTTGCGAGTCATAGGCTGGAATGTTCAGTGCTCCCAAAGACGCCGATCAATTGCTTCGAACGTCTTCCTGTCGGGACACATTCGTTCTGGAAATCCGTCTCGATACAAACGTACCGCGCCACGGCTTTTGCCCCGTGCTAATCCATACATCAAATGGGCATCTGCCAACTCCGCATTTGTAAACATTGCACTGACTGCAAGACAACGTTCGTGATGAACACTAACCTGTTGATGCTACGCACTGATGTGCTTGATGCTAGTACTGTAGAGCAATGAGTCGCATGTCAACACAAGCACCGAAGTCAACATTACCTTCCTTCAATTGGGCCAACTGGTGGTGAATCGAGGAAGTACAGTACATACTGACGAAACTAAAATGAGATCTAACATGGAAATAAAGCGTTTCCGGACACATGTCCACATAACATCTTTTCTTTATTTGTGTGTGAGGAATGTTTCCTGAAAGTTTTGCCGCACCTTTTTGTAACACCCTGTACACTTTGGTGGTCGTTCTAATTGTGGCAGACAATTGCTGTTCTAATCATTTACACGCTCGCCGAAGATGTGTAAGTGCACGATGTGTACATCCGACCAAATCCTCTTGGTGCTTTGCATTATTTTTCTCATGCAGTGGATATTTCAATCTGAATTAAGAATTTCGTTGTTCTTCACAGCTAATTTCAGCCAGATTTCTGTACCTAGTACTGTGTAGGAATTATTACCTTTAATTAGCGATAGTAACTCTGAGACATTAACATGGATACTCCATACTGTGAGTAACTCGCTTTTGGGAAAACCGTCACCGCCAGTGTCAAGTTGACGTGTGTGTTGAAGACAAGGCCACTGTCTACTATCGTCTCTTGAAACGCAGTGTAATTTGACTACAGTACATCAGATCACTCGACCATTCAGTGCTGGATAATAAGACCCAGCAGCCAGCCTTACGATCCTGAACCACGTCAACGCTGTGAGTACGGCAGCCAGATTACACACTCGTGTTACAGCTCACCGCGTGTCCCAATACACAACGATTTCGTCTTGTTTTTGATTTTAATCTATTGATCAGGTGCTGTAGAACAATACGAGCTAAAGCTACTTGATCATGGAACAAAACAGTACATAATTAACAGAAATATTGGTCAAAAAGTTAATACACAGTAGAACTAAAGAATTAACAAAACACAAAACTACTACCAGGAATTCCTGCAGATAATATAAGAGTGCCACAAGAAAACCTTTCAACTTAGATTTCAATAATTATGATTTATCACTGAAGTTTTTCAGTGCTGATGGAAGTTCTCTAAAAATGAAACCTGTTGAATAGCGCACACCGTTATGTACAGCGCTCGAGGAAACGTTATGCAAGTACAAATCGTATTTCTGGCTAGTATTCACAGAATGGATGTTGCAATTCTTGTCGTATGCGTCAGTACCGTCAACAACAAATTCTATGATAGAGTATGTGTACAGGGATGGCAGAGTTAGCATTCCGAGACACCTGAAAAGTAGTTTACATGAATCTGGCGAACTGGCGGGCTAAAATGATTGGTTCCGAGTGCACAGAGTTGCCACAAAATGGGATACCATAGGAGATGATAGACTGAAAGTAAACAAACAACCCTTCGCATTTCAGTGTCAGACACATTAGAGATTATTCTTTTAGCGAAGACACCAGCGCTCAGTTTCTGCAATAAGTTTTTAACGTGATAATTGCGAAAGTGATTTTCACCTCCTCTCACTTCTAAGAATTTAAAATAGTCGACCATACGTACAATCATGCTCGAAAGTATCCTACCGACCTGAATTGCATTTCGCCTGATTCGCATGCAACCCACATAACGCAGCTCTCTAGCAGATCCTCTAACCGCTCCTCGGTACAGTCGCTTGACTATTGAAAATGGTTCCAACAAGTCACCACTAGAAAATACTGCTGTGTATCGCAATATCTCAAGATGTAAAGATATACCACGATACTACAAATATCAGGGAACACATTATCACAGATAAGACTGTCCTTAACGCTTGTAAGCTCAGCTTTATAACAATAAATGGCATACCTGACATGTTACCACTCTCATTATTACGTCATACAGGTAATGCACGTAGTAAGTTCGTCGTATTCATGATTTCCTCTTCAAAGTAACATACCGTACTTATTTTTTAACACACAATGACATTAAAAATTTAATTATTCCCGAGCAGCTAGTTCAGAATATGTATGAACTTCAACTGACACGACGAACCGTCTCGTTCTGCGTATGGATTCAAACCCAGGTCATGCAGACTAAGCAAAGATTTCGTGACTGACGGAAACTAACAGTCATTCCTGACTATGCATACAGACAGTGATACACCTCGATTTCAGACAGTATCAGTTGGCAAATATCAACTTTAAATTACATAATGAGAACTTTTTAACGGACAGGAATTCCTACCCAGCATCTGTTGTCCCTGTTAACGAACTACGAGAGATGTTAAATATTGCTTCTTCACAAGTAACCTACTTGAAATGCTACTACCTGACACGTAGCTGTGCACCTCCGGAGGTCAATGACAATTCCTCCATAACTTCGGCATTCCATAGTGCTGTGAGATAATGCATATGGCTGGATCTAGACTTCTGAGAGACAGACAGTTACAGCTTTTCTTTTGCACTGCACGATGTTTTCAACAAACAGATAGCGCAATAGAGTAGTTCAAGTGGAAAGGAACACTACCTATTTAAATTTCTGCATCCTACACCGTTGGCAGTTCTGTGTAGGTGGCAGTTACGTGATTTCATTTCGGTGATTACAAAGTAGAGTCGAATGTATGCACTGGGTAACTGCGGCAGCTAGTTCATGGCGATTCGGTCAACCAAGTAAATTAATGTATTGAACATGCTGCAAACAACTACAGGGAGCCTGTGTGTCAGAATTCTGACCCAGTGTGGCACTATTAGCGGAGGATTCGGTGGTCTGTTGGATTGATACCTTTGTGTTGTACAGGGATTCGAACCCAGAACCTAATCAGATTGTAATCGAAGCACACTCAACTGTGCATATCGGATTTTCTCGGCAGTAGCTAGATGTTTTAACTGAAATGACGAGACGAAACATTAATTTTTTCCTTCCCAGGGCTCCAACGCGACACCTATCGCTGTTATATTCTAGAGAAAACGAACGTTAAATATGGGTTTGTTACACCAGCAGCGGAATGTGAGCATGTTTGAACTAGAAATAATATGACGAAGAGTTCAGTGCTGACTGGAAACCGAACCCCACACATATCGTTGTTGACTACACACAAAGAGACGTCAGCTACCGAATTTTTCTCCACCAGCATCCTTGAACATAGAGTTATCTCCCAAATATTTCTGTGTCTCACTGGGAGTCAAAAACGTCAGATATCGTTAGTGTTGACAACGAACGAAAATACATTAAAAATCAAAATTATTATCCACCAGCAGCTAGGTGTTCTCATGCTAGAGATTGATAATACATAATGAAAACTTTAGTTTTGGGCCAGGATTCGAGCCCATTCACGCACAATATGTGGAGATGTATAAGAATCTGCAGTTTTGAACAAACAAGAAATTGTAGTCGAGCAGTATTGTCACGAAGGGATCAAATTCCGCGTTAAGGGCGGTCTGAGTTGCATTCCCAGTTCAGAACCAATTTTACCGACATACAGAAGCTCATATAGAAGATGGAATAAGCGTCCTGTGACCCTACATAGCGTTTGTTTCGTCACTAGAAATAAATAACTGGTATAATAAAGGTTCCTGGTGTTAGAGTTTCTGCATGTCGCCACAACCTGACTTTATTGTGGTTCAACCTAACGTTTACTTGGTAGAGTAGGAATTTCACGATTAATGTGAATTTCAGACCACAATGGCATTACACCTTCTCCACTTGGCGTAGCGTGAAGAGAATAGAATCTGTCTCTCCCTATCAAAAATCATCAGCAGAAGCGGGAATCGAACCCAGATCATAAGTATATGAACCTAGTATCAATCCAACAGACCACCGAATCCTCCGCTAATAGTGCCACACTGGGTCAGAATTCTGACACACAGGCTCCCTGTAGTTGTTTGCAGCATGTTCAGTACATTAATTTACTTGGTTGACCGAATCGCCATGAACTAGCTGCCGCAGTTACCCAGTGCATACATTCGACTCTACTTTGTAATCACCGAAATGAAATCACGTAACTGCCACCTACACAGAACTGCCAACGGTGTAGGATGCAGAAATTTAAATAGGTAGTGTTCCTTTCCACTTGAACTACTCTATTGCGCTATCTGTTTGTTGAAAACATCGTGCAGTGCAAAAGAAAAGCTGTAACTGTCTGTCTCTCAGAAGTCTAGATCCAGCCATATGCATTATCTCACAGCACTATGGAATGCCGAAGTTATGGAGGAATTGTCATTGACCTCCGGAGGTGCCACAGCTACGTGTCAGGTAGTAGCGTAATGGTAAGCGTCGCGCACTGTAGGTAATATGTCGCGAGTTCGAAAACAATCATTGCTACATTTTTTTAAGCGCAGTTCTGCTATCTGCTGAAGTTATCGATCTAATGGAAGTTTGAACATATAGCCACCATATTGCAACCCAAAACAGTAGCATGTGGAAAATGGACTAACTTCGGTGACATTTTGTTCTTTTCAGGTTTAATAGACGACCCGGCAGCAGATGCATCTCGAAACTTTTTTTATTATGTATGGGGAGAGTGCATCATGCCAAAATACGCCAGAAAAGTACTTTCTACATTAGCTGTCATGTGGTAGTGGCATTTTATTCTTTGTCAAACCTTGTTTGACAGCTTTAACTCAGAGCAAGTTTTCTACATGCGTGTAATCAACAAACTGCATGTGATTGTCAGACTGTTATAAAGAACATCAGAGAAATCGCATATATCATTGATGATTAATTTCCCTCTCATGTTTACTATTGTTTTAAAGATACTAAAAGAAACCTTACGAAAATTGTGCACTGTATTATAAGAAATGAAATAAAACTACCGACGATAACCTTATGACGAAAGTCTGTTTTAATAAAACTGAGTATCTGTACACAAGCGTGCCTCTATCGGCACGAATTAATAAAACACTACTCACTTGGATTTCGATTGGGGCTGTGTTTAATTAGTAGGCTGTGTCATATTCAAGAGGTATGCAAATGTGGCATTTCATAAATAAAGTTTTGTATTCCTAGAAACCCAAGTTCTGCTTGTCAGCAGCGGAAAGAGGCGTTACCTCCAGTGCAGCATTGTAAGTTTTGCACCATTGCACTATGAGCCGAAAGTATTTTCTTGCGATTTTGTTATCGATGTTTGATCTGACTGATTGTAGCTCTTTCACAGAAGTAATAAGAAAGTTAACGCCAGCGAGGCTGGAATCGCGAACCATAACAACGCTTTTTTACAGGTCAGCACGTAACCACATAGCCAACGAAGAGGTGTGTGTTTTGGTGTCCTCTTAAGTGGCGAATAATGCCTAGAACTCTTAAACAGCTATGTAAAGGACGAGATTATTTCGATTTCCACTTCCAACGGCTTTCCTGGGCTGAAAATCGACAAATTTACAATTTTTTGTTACACCTCAAGTGATAATAAAACAGATTATTCAATGGAATTGACAGGAAACATCAAGTGAACTTCGAGGCTTAATTCCGTGCACACCAGGAAGTATCTCGTCGATCACAGAGTTGCCAAACATACCTTGTGGTGTTGCCAAATCTCAGTTACGGTACCAACAGGAAGAAGACGAACCGATGTGAGCCTGCAGCGGTCTGGGAGATGACCATAGCTGGTGTCTCGAAGACGCAGCTGCTACTGCTTGGAATACATAATGCGTCTAATTCGCATTTCTGTAACCAGGTTTAGGGACTGGTGTGTAGTTACTAATAATACTCAGAACTGGCTGCAAACTAAGCATCATAAATCAGTAACTCTCATAGTTGTTTTTATATTTCTTTCGTAAGTGTACTCAAGATTAAGAAACTCGTTCACAGACGTTTTCGTGCCTCACCAATAGTCTTGAATAACAAATAAATAAAAATAAAAAAGGATGTGTGTGTGTGTGTGTGTGTGTGTGTGTGTGTGAGAGAGAGAGAGAGAGTGAGAGAGAGAGAGAGAGAGGAGAGAGAGAGAGAGAGAGAGAAATAAAAATGAACGAGAGAGAGAGTGAAAAAATGTTGTAAAGAAATTGTATCGTGCTATGTAAAGAAATGATTCATTAAAATGAGTCGTTCCAATCACTACAAATAGTCGTATTCATTGTCTGTGGAACAAGTATTACTTTAATATAATCCAAAAATTAAATATTGCTAACAAGCCATGAAGAGTCATGAATTACCGAAATTTTCGCCAATATCAGAAACCAAACCTAAACTTGAAAGTAAAGACGACAGTTTTTGTAATAAACTGGGATTCCTATCAAGACCCTTTCATCCCTTTTAACAAACCACGAAAGATGTCTGATATAGCTTCATGCAGAAGTAACAAGGTGTGCATTCATTTAAAGATGATACGCATTATGTGAAGTTCAGTGATGGAGATACGAACCCAACACGTAATCGGATTGATAACTAAGTAAAATTGAACGTTATTTATCGGTTTTTCTTACCAGCAGCTAGGTGTTTGAATCTAACATAAGAATACAAATATGTGTGCCTGAGCGACAATCAAACCGAACTCCTACCGTCCTTCTTTATCATCCACAAATATAGCATAAGTATCAATTGCTTACTCACCAACAGTAAGATGTGTGCGTGTTTGACCAGAAGCAACGACACCTATTGCGATTGTTGGCAACACATGAACAGACATTAAAAATGCGCGTTAATTTTTACTAGCAGGCTGGTGTGCACGTGATAGGGCTTGAAATGAAATTATGAATATTTTTATACTGGATCAGGATTCCGACCCACATACTTACATTTGGAGGATACTTAGAGAAGACTGCACTCTTGGGAAAAGGAACGAAATGATTGCACTGTTCCAAGAGATTGAGATCCTTGAAAGAGGAGATACGAATTCGAATCACAGTTCAGCACCATATTTTTCAACGACTCTAATTCAGTCAAGTACAGGTAAAATAAGGGCCCTGTTGCTTTAAACGGCTACCGGTTCGTCTAATAAAATAAAATTTTTTAATATAAGTAAGTTCACTGGCGACAGTATTTCTGTTTACCATGACTTTCGCCTATGTCATTACCGTACGTAAACCGGCTCTGCCCAGTTGGTAATGAAGGAACTTGATGTTTAATGCGGATTCTGGATTATAGCGTCTTTCTCTCGAGGTCCCAGAGGTAAAGGAAATACGTGCGGGCCGCGGTGGCCGAGCGGTTCTGGGCGCTTCAGTCCGGAACCGAGTGACTGCTACGGTCGCAGTTTCGAAATCTGCCTCGCTCATGGATGTGTGAGATGTCCCTAGGTTATTTTAGGTTTCAGTAGTTCTAAGTTCTAGGGGACTGATGACCTCAGATATTAAGTCCCATAGTGCTCACAGCCATTTGAACCATTTGAAAGTAAATACGTTTGTGCCTCTTGAAAGTAAATATCTGAATCCACGCATTGCACCTGTGTTCATTCCACCAGGCCATTGTGGCTACATTTCCCAGCCCCAGGAGTGTGCTGTAACGAATGATGTGCTTAGCTTACAATATTAGTCACGGTGGAAAAAATGCGAGTCTATTAAATGGTTAAGTAGAAGCAAGCTTCTGACGCGGAGTTATGCTATTCTCATGACATCAGGATAGAAAGACTCTTCTAGGCATTATTGCCTAGATGTGAAGCCATTTTGAAATTTTCACTAGTTCAACAAATTTCTAAGTTCGAGAAAATCCACTGTGAAGTGTGAAGTTACTGGATAATTCGTTTAGTACCGTCATTATTATTGTCCTTCTCTTCATACCGCTGGTGCAACACATGTGCTTGAAGATCATTTAATGCCTTTTGGTGATTACAGAAGTAGTTAACCAAGAACAGGTTCTTTCCCTGTCTTCGGAATCCTTTTCATGTTAATATCAAACATCAGCAATTACTCGTAGATTACATTGAAACTAAAATAATTGATGAAGACGTTATTTGATAACAAAAAGGCGCTGCCTTTCTTCATTTACTTGCGACTAGAAATGGCTGTCGAATACTGCCAAACCAAAAGCCAAGGATCTTGCTGCATTCCGATATACGTCACTGTCAGTTCTTCCATATAATTTGGTCGACGTGACCTGTTTCAAGACATGTGTATGACAGAGAAATTTTTAGAAAATCAATTGTTTTCCTTTACAATAAACAGAAAGATTTTCAGTCTAAGCTATCCAAGTCCAAAATTTTCGAAATATTAGTTCAAATTTAATATTCGCTTCTATAATGTAGGAAAGTATTCGACAGTTGAAAAACCAGCATCCGACTCATTGACCTTACACTTGGTCGCTGACCATAAATTCTAACTCAGAGTGACACCAGATTAAGTAACGTAATGTAGCGAAGACTGTCTGCCAGTGCTCTTTCTCACTGGAAAATACGCAGTTCACTCACTGGGTCCATAAGTACACTGTAACAGTAATTTCTGTGTATATGCAATGCATACGGATTGTAGAATTTAGTGGTGCTGTCTTCCACTTCTTTATAGAATACGCCTGACCTAAACGGGCCCTTTATCATTACAGGTTCTGGACAGTGGAACATCATTCTGACAACAGTAATGTGCTTATACTCACAACCTCACTGTTCGTTTTACCTGATTTTGTAATCATTTAAATAGAACAACACGACCTTCCCGTGAGAGACATTTCGTCCCCCTTTTCCTTTTGTGAAATTTGTCAGTAAGCTTTTTTGTCTTCCTACCAACGAAATTCGGCAGAGTACGGACGGTAAAAGATTCACAAACCACGATTTAGTGCCGTTAAGACAAATTCTTTAAACATTGACGTAGCTGAAGGAATTTAGTTTCTCCTTAAATCGTCTTATGCAGCAACGTTCACAGATATCTCAAATAGGAAAAGCTCTTTATCCAGGTACGAAGGCTGTAAAACAAACTTCACACAGTTTGTGTCAGGTTGATCTTTACGTCTGATAGCACTGCGTAAGTATTTGGTCTAAGAGGCATCACAAGTAGCGTTCCTGTAGCTGTGGGAGTCATTGGTTAAAAACGAGTTTAACACCAATGGGTACAGTACTGATAAATATTCAAAATGATTAACAGCCTAAGTGTGAGTTCATCCACAAACTGCTGGGTATTTATAATATTGAAGCTAGACTGTGTATCCTTGTCTTCCTTGAGTGGTCATTGGAGGGCGTTTACACACACATATACAATACTATGAATACTTCGAACGCTATAGTTAACGTTGCTGTCATCAAGTAATTTTGGTTTTTTAATTCTGCTGGGTCTTCGGCGTGCAACATGAGTTGTAAATACAAAAAAAATTGACCATCGAGTCGTTCACGTAAGGTGGACAATACAGTCGTGCTCCCCTCAGAATTCTATGTCCAGCAATATGCTCGATCTAGCAACTTTGTAGACTGAAGCATTTGCCGGAGGAAGTCTTGACTGCAGGCCGTTTGCAATGCATAGACACAGACATTACTGTTACAGTGTACTTATGGAGCCCAATGAGTGAACTGCGTATTTTCCAGTGAGAAAGAGCACTGGCAGACAGTCTTCGCTACATTACGTTACTTAATCTGGTGTCACTCTGAGTTAGAATTTACGGTCAGCGACCAAGTGTAAGGTCAATGAGTCGGATGTAGGTTTTGCAACTGTGAAATACTTTCCTACATTATAGAAGCGAATATTAAATTTGAACTAATATTGCGAAAATTTGCACTTAGATAGCTTAGAATGAAAATTTTTCTGTTTATTGCAAAGGAAAACAATTGATTTTCTGAAACAAACTCTGTCATACACAACTTCAAACAGGTCACGTCGACCAAATTATATGGAAGAACTGACAGCGACGTATATCGGAAAACAGTAAGATCCCCTGGCTTTTGGTTTGGCAGTATTCGACAGCCATTTCTAGGTGCAAGTAAATGAAGAAAGGCAGCGCCTTTTTGTTATCAAATAACGTCTTCATCAATTATTTTAGTTTCAATGTAATCTACGAGTAATTGCTGATGTTTGATATTAACATGAAAAGGATTCCGAAGACAGGGAAAGAACCTGTTCTTGGGCAACTACTTCTGTAATCACCAAAAGGCATTAAATGATCTTCAAGCACATGTGTTGCACCAGCGGTATGAAGAGAAGGACAATAATAATGACGGTACTAAACGAATTATCCGGTAACTTCACACTTCACAGTGGATTCTCTCGAACTAAGAAATTTGCTGAATTAGTGAAAATTTCAAAATGGCTTCACATCGAGGCTATGATGCCTAGAAGAGTCTTTCCATCCTGATGTCATGAGAATAGCATAATCTCCGCGTCAGAAGCTTGCTTCTACTTAACCACTAAATAGACTCGCATTTTTTCCACCGTGACTGATATTGTAAGCTAAGCACATCATCCGTTACAGCACACTCCTGGGGCTGGGAAATGTAGCCACAATGGTCTGGTGGAATGAACTATCACAGGTGCAATGTGTGGGATCAGATACTTTCTTTTAAGAGGCGCAAACGTATTTACTTTACCTCTGGGAACCTCGAGAGAAAGACGATATAATCCAGAATCCGCATTAAACATCAAGTTCCTTCATTACCAACTGGGCAGAGCCGGTTTACGTACGGAAACGACAAAGGCGAAAGTCACGGTAAACAGTAATACTGCCCCCAGTGAACTTACTTACATTAGAAAATTTTCTTTTCTTTGGTGAACCGGTAGCCATTTAAAGGAACAGGGCCCTTATTTTACCTGTACTTGACTGAACTAGAGTCGTTGAAAAATATGGTGCTGGACTGTGATTCGAATTCGTATCTCCTCCTTCAAGGATTTCAATCTCTTGGAACAGTACAATCATTTCGTTCCTTTTCCCAAGACTGCAATCTTCTCAAGGTATTCTCCAAATTTAAGTATGTGGTTCCCAATCCTGATCCAGTACAAAAATATTCATAATTTCATCTCAAGCCCTATCACGTGCACACCAGCCTGCCCGTGAAAATTAACAACCATTTTTAATGTCTGTTCATGTGTTGCCAACGATCACAATGGGTGTCGATACTTCTAGTCAAACACGCACACATCTTACTGTTGGTGAGTAAACAATTGATACATAAGCTATATTTGTCGCTCAGGCACAAATATTTGTATCCTTATGCTAGATTCAAACACTTAGCTGCTGGTAAGAAAAACCGATAAGTAACATTCGATTTTACTTAGGTATCAATCTGATTACGTGTTGGATTCGTAACTCCATCACAGAACTTCACATCATGCGCTTCATCTTTAAATGAATGCACACCTTGTTACTTATGAGTGAAGCTATATCAGACATCTTTCGTGGTTTGTTAAAAGGGATGAAAGGGTCTTGATAGGAATCCCAGTTTATTACAAAAACTGTCGTCTTTATTTTGAAGTTTATATTCGGTTTCTGATATTGGCGAAAATTTCGGTAATTCATGACTCTTCATGGCTAGTTAGCAATATGAAGTATTTAGATTAGATGAGAGTAATACTTGTTCCATAGATAATGAATACGACATTTTGTAATGATTGGAACGTGTCATTTTCTTGAATCATTTCTTTACATAGCATGATCCAATTTCTTTACAACAATTTTTCACTCTCTCTCTCGTTCATTTTTACTTTTATCTCTCCCTCTCTCCCTCTTCCTCTCTCCCTCTCTGTCACTCCCTCTCTGTCACTCTCTCTCTCTCTCTCTCTCTCTCTCTCTCTCTCTCTCACACACACACACACACACACACACACACACACACACACACACACACACATTCTTTTCTTTATTTTTACTTGTTTGTTATGCAAGACTATTGGTGAGGCACGAGAACTTCCGTGAACGAGTTTCTTAATCTTGAGTACACTTACGAAAGAAATATAAAAACATCTATGAGAGTTACTGATTTATGAAGCTTAGTTTGCAGTCAGTTCTGAGTATTATTAGTAACTACACACCAGTCCCTAAACCTAGTTACAGAAATTCGAATTAGACGCATTATGTATTCCAGGCAGTAGCAGCTGCGTCTTTGACACACCAGCTATGGTCATCTCCCAGACCGCTGCAGGCTCACATCGGTTCGTCTTCTTCCTGTTGGTACCGTAACTGAGATTTGGCAACACCACAAGGTATGTTTGGCAACTCTGTGATCGACGAGATACTTCCTGGTGTGCACGGAATTAAGCCTCAAAGTTCACTTGATGTTAACTGTCAATTCCATTGAATAATCTGGTTTATTATCACTTGAGGTGTAACAAATGATTGTAAATTTACGATTTTCAGCCCAGGAAAGTCGTTGGAAGTGGAAATCGAAATAATCTCGTCCTTTACATAGCTGTTTAAGAGTTCTAGGCATTATTCGCCACTTAAGAGGACACCAAAACACACACCTCTTCGTTGGCTATGTGGTTACGTGCTGACCTGTAAAAAAGCGTTGTTATGGTTCGCGATTCCAGCCTCGCTGGCGTTAACTTTCTTATCCCTTCTGTGAAAGAGCTACAATCAGTCAGATCAAACATCGATAAGGAAATCGCAAGAAAATACTATCGGCTCATTGTGCAATGGTGAAAAACTTACAATGCTGCACTGCAGGTAACGCCTCTTTCCGCTGCTGACAAGCAGAACTTGGGTTTCTAGGAATACATAACTTTATTTATGAAATGTCACAGTTGCATACCTCTTGAATATGACACAGCCTACTAATTAAACACAGCCCCAATCGAAATCCAAGTGAGTAGTGTTTTACTAATTCGTGCCGATAGAGGCACGCTTGTGTACAGATACTCAGTTTTATTAAAACAGACTTTCGTCATAAGGTTATCGTCGGTAGTTTTATTTCATTTCTTATAATACAGTGCACAATTCTCGTAAGGTTTCTTTTAGTATCGTTAAAACAATAGTAAACATGAGAGAGAAATTAATCATCAATGATATATGCGATTTCTCTGATGTTCTTTATAACAGTCTGACAATCACATGCAGTTTGTTGATTACATGCATGTAGAAAACTTGCTCTGAGTTAAAGCTGTCAAACAAGGTTTGACAAAGAATAAAATGCCACTACCACATGACAGCTAATGTAGAAAGTACTTTTCTGGCGTATTTTGGCATGATGCACTCTCCCCATACATAATAAAAAAAGTTTCGAGATGCATCTGCTGCCGGGTCGTCTATTAAACCTGAAAAGAACAAAATGTCACCGAAGTTAGTCCATTTTCCACATGCTACTATTTTGGGTTGCAATATGGTGGCTATATGTTCAAATTCCCATTACATCAATAACTTCAGCAGACAGCAGAACTGCGCTTAAAAAAATGTAGCAATGATTGTTTTCGAACTCGCGACATATTACCTACAGTGCGCGACGCTTACCATTACGCTACTACCTGACACGTAGCTGTGGCACCTCCGGAGGTCAATGACAATTCCTCCATAACTTCGGCATTCCATAGTGCTGTGAGATAATGCATATGGCTGGATCTAGACTTCTGAGAGACAGACAGTTACAGCTTTTCTTTTGCACTGCACGATGTTTTCAACAAACAGATAGCGCAATAGAGTAGTTCAAGTGGAAAGGAACACTACCTATTTAAATTTCTGCATCCTACACTGTTGGCAGTTCTGTGTAGGTGGCAGTTACTTGATTTCATTTCGGTGATTACAAAGTAGAGTCGAATGTATGCACTGGGTTACTGTGGCAGCTAGTTCATGGGGATTCGGTCAACCAAATAGATTAATGTACTGAACATGCTGCAAACAACTACAGGGAGCCTGTGTTTCAGAATTCTGACCCAGTGTGGCACTATTAGCGGATGATTCGGTGGTCTGTTGGCTTGATACTAGGTTCATATACTTATGGTCTGGGTTCGATTCCCGCTTCTGCTGATGATTTTTGATAGGGAGAGACAGATTCTATTCTCTTCTCGCTACGCCAAGTGGAGAAGGTGTAATGCCATTGTGGTCTGAAATTCACATTAATCGTGAAATTCCTACTCCACCAAGAAAACGTTAGGTTGAACCACAATAAAGTCAGGTTGTGGCGACATGTAGAAACTCTAACACCAGGAACCTTTATTATACCAGTTATTTATTTCTAGTGACGAAACAAACGCTATGTAGGGTCACAGGACGCTTATTCCATCTTCTATATGAGCTTCTGTATGTCGGTAAAATTGGTTCTGAACTGGGAATGCAACTCAGACCGCCCTTAACGCGGAATTTGATCCCTTCGTGACAATACTGCTCGACTACAATTTCTTGTTTGTTCAAAACTGCAGATTCTTATACATCTCCACATATTGCGCGTGAATGGGCTCGAATCCTGGCCCAAAACTAAAGTTTTCATTATGTATTATCAATCTCTAGCATGAGAACACCTAGCTGCTGGTGGATAATAATTTTGATTTTTAATGTATTTTCGTTCGTTGTCAACACTAACGATATCTGACGTTTTTGACTCCCAGTGAGACACAGAAATATTTGGGAGATAACTCTATGTTCAAGGATGCTGGTGGAGAAAAATTCGGTAGCTGACGTCTCTTTGTGTGTAGTCAACAACGATGTGTGTGGGGTTCGGTTTCCAGTCAGCACTGAACTTTTCGTCATATTATTTCTAGTTCAAACATGCTCACATTCCGCTGCTGGTGTAACAAACCCATATTTAACGTTCATTTTCTCTAGAATATAACAGCGATAGGTGTCGCGTTGGAGCCCTGGGAAGGAAAAAATTAATGTTTCGTCTCGTCATTTCAGTTAAAACATCTAGCTACTGCCGAGAAAATCCGATATGCACAGTTGAGTGTGCTTCGATAACAATCTGATTAGGTTCTGGGTTCGAATCCCTGTACAACACAAAGCTTTACCTCAAGGCATTTCAAGTAGGTTACTTGTGAAGAAGCAATATTTAACATCTCTCGTAGTTCGTTAACAGGGACAACAGATGCTGGGTAGGAATTCCTGTCCGTTAAAAAGTTCTCATTATGTAATTTAAAGTTGATATTTGCCAACTGATACTGTCTGAAATCGAGGTGTATCACTGTCTGCATGCATAGTCAGGAATGACTGTTAGTTTCCGTCAGTCACGAATTCTTTGCTTAGTCTGCATGACCTCGGTTTTAATCCATATGCAGAACGAGACGGTTCGTCGTGTCAGTTGAAGTTCAGGCATATTCTGAACTAGCTGCTCGGGAATAATTAAATTTTTAATGTCATTGTGTGTTAAAAAATAAGTACGGTATGTTACTTTGAAGAGGAAATCACGAATACGACGAATTTACTACGTGCATTACCTATATGACGTAATAATGAGAGTGGTAACATGTCAGGTATGTCATTTATTGTAATAAATGTGAGCTTACAAGCGTTAAGGACAGTCTTATCTGTGATAAGGTGTTCCCTGATATTTGTAGTATCGTGGTTTATCTTTACATCTTGAGATATTGCGATACACAGCAGTATTTTCTAGTGGTGACTTGTTGGAACCATTTTCAATAGTCAAACGACTGTACCGAGGAGCGATTAGAGGACCTGCTAGAGAGCTGCGTTATGTAGGTTGCATGCGAATCAGGCGAAATGCAATTCAGGTCGTTCGGATACTTTTTGAGCATGACTGAACAACAGAATTCAGCTTAACCTGTATGCACTGCGTTCTTTTTGCAGTTAAGGGGTCATCTGTTCTCCGAAAGCCACGTGCTGATATTACCTTTTACATTATTAACCTGATAATTTACAATAAGTTCCATGTCTCTCACAACAAAGTTTGTGAGGTAGAGACTTATGAATCGCACTTCTTACTTAGTAGCTAATCATTGATACAAAAGAAGAAAAGCAAACATTCCAGAACAGAATGAGTCCTATGGGATCTCCTCCCTCTCACCCCCACCTTTACACGTTCATACACCGCCAGAATTTCTCGAATAATCTTTGTGCAATATAGACGTTTTCCCTTCATGAATCGTATTGTACGGTATACTTCAACCTGGGAATAAGCTTTCAGTTGCGGCGCCATTCCACTAGCACACTGATGCACATGTTATCCTTTCCACAGAAGAACCGTGTCTGCAGGACTTTCAGAACATTTACTTTCTTGTGACAATATGCCATTCTTGTTTAGCAATTATCTTAGCGTGCGACGACATGTGTAGCTCACTTGCTGAAGTCCTTGCGTAATTACTGTGTTTCTGCAAACACGATTAGAGGTATACACCCATTTAAAGCTGAAGAATGGCAAAAGATCGATTGCATTGATGAGTCGCTTATCAACAAGGCACTGTTCAGCCTTGTGCGGAGGCATTCCCTTATGGGGGAATGGAATGGCTTCTCCAATACGTCTATCATAGTCTCATCTACTTTACTGTTAGGTGCACCCGATTCCGTGCCTACAGCATCTCGCAGATTGCATTTGCATATTTATTTCATATCGCTTTGCGACGTTACGCCAAGCTACTTAATCGACGTTACTGTGCCAAGCAGCACATTACTCACATTGTATTCGAAAATTATGAGACTTTTTTCCTTCGCATTTGTATTAACTTACATATTTCTACGTTTTAGAGCTAACTGTCATTCATCACATCAACTACAAATTTTGCCTAAGTCATCTTGTATATTGAACGGTCACTCAACGACGACACATTCTCCTAATCCAAAGCAAATTGCTGCTCACCCTGTCTGTCAAATTATTTATGTATACAGAGTCTTAACATACTTCCCTGGGGCACTCCTGACAGTATCCTTGTCTCTGATCTATATTATGTGTGTGAGAAAAAAACTACACAATGGGTTTCTCATTCAGAAATTGCGTTTTAATATTCGTTGGTTGTGAGAAGTAGTGTTAGGTCTCGTGTAAGAAGGCAAAAGAAAGGCAAAATATCAAGACAGAGAAGAATTTAGTACAGAGATTAACCTTTGTCAAGGTTTTAAAGAACAAGAATAGAGCAGATACAGAAGTATCAAGAATGATAAAGCTTTGGAACGAAGGTGAAAAGAATGGCAACCGAAAGATAGAAGGAAGGAAGTATTTTTAAATTTTAAGGTTTCGACGTTGAGATGTTGTGCTAGTATTGTTTAAGGGTAGAGAAGGAAATCGAACATAGTCTTGATTAAGTAACCATAACTGATTGTAATGAGTGAGTGGACAGGCGGAAGATTTAAATCAGGTAAAGATTTAAACCCTGCTCCTACCCAATACGGATGTTAGCCAGTGCCCTACTTTGCTCGGTCCGAAGAAACAAATTATGAATAATCGTTTTACAAGGTCCATAGTTGGACGGATGGGTTGATGAAGATGAATAAGTAGTGTGGTCTCCTTCCCTCTGGCGACCCAGTGGCAAGTGCTTGAATTTGTTGAGGCTGTAACCGGAAAACACGGAGATGAATGGCGTGGTGTGAGGCAGGAGGGAGTGCTCTGGCAATGGCTACGGGAGAGGGAGCGGCACTTCATAAATACCGGATCGCTTCCAAACAGTCGAGGGGAGCACGCGCCGCTTTAAAACCGCTCTAACCGATTCTTCACCCCTGCTTTTTCCCCTCTTTGCTGCTCCGACCGTCCGTGTCGCCACTTGCCGCCCCAACGGGTTTAACTGCAACACGGGGATTAAAACACAATACAAATAGAGGGCGCGTAACACGATACACTTCACGGGGCTCGCGTTGGAAACTTATTAGTGGGGCTAGGGTGGCTTTTAGTGGCTCATGCCTAGGTACGCAAAACGTATGGCCGGCCAGAGTGGCCGAGCGGTTCTAGGCGCTACAGTCTGGAAATGCGCGAGCGCTACACTCGCAGGTTCGAATCCTGCCTCGGGCATGGATGTGTGTGATGTCCTTAGGTTAGTTAGGCTTAAGTAGTTTCAAGTTATAGAGGACTGATGACCTCAGAAGTTAGGTCTCATAGTGCTCAGAGCCATTTGAAACACTTTTTTGAGCAAAACGTATGCTGTAATACTGCAACGACCACAGCTGTATCGAGCATGAGCAGTAAAATCTGCACAACATCTACAGCTATACTTCACAAGCCAACATTTGGCTTCAGGTACCATTATTTTTCCCCCGTTCCTTTTCCATTCACGAATGGCGGGTGAAAAAAATTATAGTCAGCAATGCCCCGTATGACATCCAATTTCTCTCATTTTCTCGCAGTAATCATTTCACGATACGTTCGTGGGAGGTAGTAACATGTCGCCAGATTCCTTGAGGAACGCAAACCTTCAAACTTTCAGCAAAAGCCTCTCTTGTAGTGTCTGTCGCTGAGGTTCGTTGCACAACTCCGTGAAGCTCTCTCGCCACATAACGGATCACGTGACGAAACGCTCGCTCTTCGTTGGATGTTTACTGCATCTTCTTGCAACCCTACCTGGCAAGAGACCTAGACTATACTTAACAACCAATCGAGCAAGTATTTGTAAGCTACTTCTTTCGTGGATGAGACACATTTCCTTAAGATTCTCCCAAGAAACCTCAGTCTGTCACCTGCTTCTGCTACCATTCCTGTAAGAGGTGGTCATTCCACTTTAGGTCTCACCAGACGATTACTTGTAAGTATTTTGCGGTAGTTTAAGTTTACAGTAATTTGTCGCCTTTATCGCAACCCAGTAGTAATGGCTCTCCTAGCATATTTTTTGCAAAACGTTATTTTTACTTATATTCAGGATCAACTGTCAGTCCCTGCTCCAATCGTCGATCCTCTGCCGATCTTCCTGCATGTCACTACACTCTTCGGGCGCTGCAACCTTCCTAAGACAAGAAATCGACAGCGAATAACCTCACGCAGCCTCCAACACTATCCACTACATCATTAATCCATACAAATTATAAAAATGGATGCCGTATGTATGTATCTACGGGATGACAAGTATTGAGCTACTTAAAAAAAACGTAAATTAGTTACAAACTACGGCGTGCACACACTTTATTCAACATGTAAATGTCACTACAGATATTCAGATTTAGGTTATGTCATGTTCTATATGCCTGCCATCACTAGCGATGATGTGGCGCAGACGAATGATGAAATTCTGAATGACCCACTGAAGTGTCGGAACATCGATGCTATCGATGACCTCATGAATGGCTGTTTTCAGCTCAGAAATGGTTTTGGAGTTAGTTATGTACGCCTTGTCCTTAATATAGCCCCACAAAAATGAGTCACATGTGTTTAGATCCGGAGAATATGGTGGCCAATCGAGGCCCATTCCAGTGGCCTCTGGGTACCCCAGAGCCAGAATGTGGCCCCCAAAGTGCTCCTCCTGCTTAGTTTGGGTCGAGCTCAGTCTTGCATGAACCACATCTTACCGAATTCAGTTTCGCTTTGGGTAATGGGAATGAAATCATCTTCCAAAATCTTCACGTACCGTTCGGTAGTCATCGTGTCATCAAGGAACATCACAACGATTATTCCGTGAATGGACATTGCACACCACACGGTCATCCGCTGAGCGTGAAGGGACTTCTCGATCGCGAAATGCGGATTCTTAGTCTCCCAAACGCGCCAATTTTGATTATTGACGAACCCATCCAAATGAAAAAGAGGTTCGTCGCTAAACCAAAACACACATACCATACTAATTCCCATCATGCCCCGCAGCCCACCGTGATGTTTGTCCAAACGCAAACCGTTCAGAAGTTATAACAATTTTATTTCACATAGTTCAATAATTGGCACCCTGTATATGTGTAAATCTGTAAGTTCCACATTTCCAGGTAAACCATTGGGCGGATTTCAATCAAACTTGACACGCATATCACTTACTGTCTGGAAATAATCACTGAGGAGGTGAGAACCACCCTTCTATTGCAGGGGTGAGGGTGAAAAGTAGTGTAGTTCACGAAGTGGGTAAAAACATTCTTTAATAATCCAGTGTTAGAGAATTAGAGCACTCAGATGCTTGCAACGAATTTTCCACAAAATTTCAAATCTTTACGAAACTTTTTCTCGCTGACGACCCCCATAAGATGATGAAAGGAAAAAGAGTTTATCGCTTACTACATTCTTACTTTTAATGCAGTAAAACTGCCGCATGAGGCATGTAGTTTAATTTATTATTTCTTTATTACAAATTGTATTCGAAGCACACTTTGCCGGCTGTATTCACATATAAAGCAAAATGTACCAGAAGAATTAAAACATAGTAAACACTTAGTTCAGAAGATACGACGTCATGAACAATGCGATATGTGAAAACCTACCACATCATGCCATACGCTCAAATTTATTATTTCGATGCTACAAACTCTATTCGTAACGCTTTTCGCAGACTGTTTCCTCATATACTGCTGAATGTACCTACAAAAATATATATCAACGTACGACTCATAGTCCAAGAGATATGACGTCAAATTCAGAGAAAACTGAAAATCTACCTGATCATGCTTGACATTTTAATTTATTACTTCTTTATTACTAACTTTGTTCGCAACACATTCCCAGACTGTATTCACATATGCCCTGAATATACCTACAAGAATATATCACTGTACGTCACATACTTCTTGATAAATGACGTCATAATCACTTAGCTGCGTGAAAAACTGATGCATCATGCATGACGTTTTAATTCATTTCTTCTTTACTACTAATTCTATTCACAAAACACTTCGCAGATGGTAGCCACATGCACTGATCAGCCAGAAAATTATGACCACTTATCCAATAGACGGCATGTTCACCTTTGGTACGGGTAACTGCGGCGATGCGTCGTGGCAGGGAAGCAATGAGGCCTTGCTCAACTTGCCACGTCTTTTGTTCTGAATTGAACGGTGCAGATTGTGCAATGTCTTACAATAAGCTGCTGCATTGATTATCTCATTACGAGACAGAAATTCCACAAGCAATACTCCTTTTCTGTCCAAAATACTGTGCACGTGATTTTCCGGGCAGAAATTGTTTGCTTAAACTTCACTTTTCAGGGTGAATCTGAATGCCGCCATTCCATGGACTGTTGCTTTGATTCTGGTGTGACGTAGGCCACCCATGTCTCATCTTGAAGCAACACCTGGGCGGTCAGCGTCTTCAAGACGATGAGGAAGTCAAAACAGTGGTGATGCAGTGGTTATCAAGTCAGGCGGCAGACTTCTATGAGGAGGGTATTCCTGGTACAACGTTATGACAAGTGCCTCAATATTGACGGAAATTACGTAAAAAAGTAGATTAAGGTACAGGCTTTCATGTAAAAATAAAATTATTGAGATATCTTAGCACGTCGTTTTTTAATTTCAAGCCGGCCGGAGTGGCCGTGCGGTTCTAGGCGCTACAGTCTGGAACCGAGCGACCGCTACGGTCGAGGTTCGAATCCTGCCTCGGACATGGATGTGTGTGATGTCCTTCGATTAGTTAGGTTTAATTAATTCTAAGTTCTACGCAACTGATGACCTCAGAAGTTAAGTCGCATAGTGCTCAGAGCCATTTGAACCATTTTAATTTCAAAACGGCACTTCCTTAAAAAAAAACACGCCTCGTATGTTACCATTTTACCAAACAAGATAAAGAAAGGAAAATACAGCTACTGCTAGCATCTGGCTTCTTATGGAACCTGAAGAGACATCTAAAGTCTATACATCAACGGCACCTCTAGAACGGTGTGGATCAGGAAGTTGCTCAAGAGGCTGGGGCAATCAGTAAACATTTTATTTTCGTTTGCCTCAGGTGGTGCAGGAGTCCGTCGTCCCCCTCACGCCGAGTTCCTCTCATTGGGCTGTTCGGTCGCTCTGCTTCGCTGAGAACGCAGCCCCGTTGCGCGTGGCCCGGCTGTGACAACCACGGCGAGGCGCGCTATCCCAACAGCGAACTCCTGGATGACAGGCGCGCCGGCCTCCGGTGGCAAGTGGCACTTACGCCACGTCGACCCGTTCCCGCGACGGCGGTAGGTGGATGCTTGAGGGAGGAAGTTCTCTGCAGCAGACGGAATGCGACCCGCCTGCTTCCGGCCAGAAGTCGACCGTGCTGCGGGAAGGTCTGCTCTGGCCCACCGCTGGCCGGCTCCGAGACCCTTGCGAACTCAGAGGGTCGAACCAAGCTCAGCGTGTTCGGTCAGAGGGTTAGCTGCCCTCTGTAATAAAAAAACTGCTTTCATCGATCAACAACGAACTTCAACGGATGTCGTGTGACGTCCGCACCGAACAAACCCAACGAAAAAAAAAAACGTGGCCGACCACAGACCGTAACTGTGCTCTTCCGTCGGAAGCTTACTGTGGCCGCCCTTGTAGCACAGCACCGTCCTCCAAGAGAGCTGTGACACTAAAGACACTGGAATTACTTGACTGCCCTCCATTTACACTCATTTGCGAATGAGCCTCTTCAAGTCACGTATTGAAACACATTAGGTTAGCACCAGTGTGCTGGTTTCGATGGCGGCTTAAGGCAGGAGTTATTTGCAATCCCGCTGAGCACGTCGTTTCGGCAGCACTTGTGGCCGTATAGGCCCGACATATTTTGTTACTTCATGTTGCACGAAGTTGTTATCAAAAAGCCCTCGCCTGATTTATGGGTAAGGCTGCAATCCACTGCTGCAGATTCAAGCTAAAACTACCTTATGCAGTGACGCACCTACACGACATTGAAGAAATCATTTCTCGCGAATCGTCTGCACCGACACTTGCTTCCAGTTTATTTGATAAAATTAAAAATGACTTGACAGCTGCAAAGGCAATGGCAGGTGGACAAGTAAATGCAATATTAGTTAGTATTCAATCATGGTATTCTTACAGATGACAAGACCCAAAGCCGTGCCTCGGTGACTGCTTCCAGTCTGAGAGAAAACATTTGAAACTGGATAAAGGCTGTGGTCACCAACTATTAAATAAAGTTTAAAATCACTGACAAACTAACGGATAATGGTTCGAACATGCCATGCATTTGAAACTTTCACATATCCCATACGTTGCACATTCATTAAATCTCGTTGTGAATCACGCAGTACAAAAGTCAGTGCAGATGACGTCAAAAGAGCAGTTATATTTTTTAAATGGAGTAGATTTGCCGTAAGAAATCCTGCTGAAAGACAAGTAAATTAAAAACGGAAAAATACCATCCGATTATCGCCGGAATGGGCATGATTTCTTCAATTTAAGAGGAGTTCGATCGAAGCATCAGTCAGCTACAAGAAAGCCACCGTGCAGGACCTGCACTGATGATCGAAATAGACAAATATTTATCCGAGGCATAGTTGCCTATAAGAAGTGATTCCTTACTAGGTGTAGAAGTACGAAACCGGTATTTGGCTGCAATAATTAAACATCTATTGTTTGAAACAGATAAACAATATTTTATTCAAAATAATTTCCATTGCTATTTATACATTTCTCCCACCTCTCCGACAGGCTATGAATGCCATGCCAAAATCAGTTCTTCTTTTGAAGCGAACCAGTCAGCGAGCCATTTTCGTACATTTTCACACGAATTGAAGCGTTGTCCAGCGATAGCGTGTCCCAGTGATACAGACAGATGATAATCGGAAGGAGCCAAGTCTGGAGAATAAGCCGCATGCCCTACTATTTCCCAACTGAACACCTTTATTGTTTTCCTGACCCGTTTTGCTGTGTGTGATGGGGCGTATCATGGAGCAATATGACTTTGTGTTGCCTTTTTCCATATTCTGGTCGTTTTTGTAGTAATTCTCAATTTAAATCGATCATCTGATGTTGGTAGCGATCAGTGTTAACGGTTTCACCAGGCTTTAGCAGCTCATAATAGATTACACCCTTGTGACCCCACCAAACACATAACATTGCCTGCTTTCCAAAGCGATTTGGTCTAACAGTGGATATCGATGGTTTGCCTGGATTCACCCACGATTTACGACGCTTAGGATTTTCAAAATAAATCCATTTTTTCATCACCTGCCGCTATCCAGTAGAAAAATCTTTTGTATCTGGCGAGCAGCATTTTACAAGTAGACTTTCGATTTGTTTGCTGTCTTTCATTTAGTCCATGCGGAACCCATTTACCCACTTTCCGTACCTTTCCCATAGCTTTCAACTGAAGAGAAACGGCTTTCTGCGTCACATTCAATTGTTCCGCGAGTTCCCGTTGTGTTTGAATATCAGCTTCATCCAATAAGGCGTGCAATTCGTTGTCTTTGAATTTTTTCGGTGGTTGCCCGCGCTCGTCGTTTCTCACGACAAAATCACCACTTTTGTTTGAATTTTTTAACCATCGAAACACTGTGTTTTCACAAGAGCATGTTCGCCGAAAGCTTCGACAAGCATTCGACGCAATTCTGCAGCAGTTCTCTTCAAATCGTAGTTCGTAGGCACAAAACTCGATATGTTTACAGGTTTGAAACAGATACCAATGTATGGAACTTGGACTATTGTGTGTTGACATTCGTCGTCAGCCGTTACAGGAAGCAGATGGCGCTACAGACGCGGTCTCACGGGTCCTACACTAGAGAGCTCCTACACTGACGATTAGCGCCATCTAAAGGGAAATTCCGGTTTCATACTTTTACACCTGATAAACTTGTCAGAATCCAGATGATTACTGTACCCAACGATTCACCAGCTGGGTCCGAAAAAATTATATATTCCACATACGTCTGTGTATTGTGAGTGTAGATTTTCTATAGGAGAACAGATATGTTCTGAGAATAAAAACCGACTTACTAAGAGAAAAACTGGGCAACTTTTCATTATAAATCACAACAATGATCAGTTCCTTCCTTGTCATATTGACTGTAAACGGCAACAGTAGATAAATGCAGGGCGTGAAAAATTAATTTCAGTTACGTTACAGTTTTATACTGTATTTTGTTTTCAATAAAATAATGAAAAAGTGAAAATAATGGGTTGTGTCTTTAAAATTTCCCAACTTGTCGAAAACATTCTGAACTTTGTTGTGATTTTTTAAAATTTTTTCTGAATACGAAATGTAAGGTTTGGTGGTAGTTTTGAGACTGGAAGGGATGTAATGCAAAATAATCAATCCTCTTTCTATGTTCTTTCAAAAGAGATGAAAATAAGATAAAAGAAAAGCACAGTGTCCTTGAACTAAGAAGTCAGCTTCCTTTTGTTTATTTTAGTAATTCAATGGTGCGTGATGAGTCACGCAAAAGAGCTGGTTCATTGATGCGAGTGAGTGGTTCTCATTCGATCACTGAAAAGAACAATTTTGCCCATCTCTGTGTCTAACATACAAGCCTCGTGCGCACGCCACGCATAATCTACCACCCGAATTGCTGCTTTCTTTGTGTAGCGCAGTTCTCGCCTGTCAACAGTGGTCCTATTATTCTCCATCAGATAGCGAAAGTCCAGAAATTTTCACCCGAGATCGTCGCAGAGCCGCCTCTAATATAGACCTTCAACTCTAATCCAAACCAGACGGCCGCGATCTGCTCTGTGTACTATGCTTCAAATGGTGAGCTGTGATTGCCCTCCACGAGCGATACCAGCTGCTTCAGCAGTCCAGCCAGCTGCCTGTAGGAACTGAGGATAGTCTCAGAGCCTAGATGGCGCAAAATGAGCCAGGCTCTGCAGCCGGATGAACCCTGTGCACTCAATATCCGTTGGAAGAACCTCCTCCAAATCCCGGACGAAATCTCCCAGCATACCAAGTGCATTCTTTCCCTTCCTACCTGCTGTTTCCCCGAGGGAATGACCAATAAACCATCCTTTTGTGAATGTCCTCTCTTATCAGGAAATTCGACCACTGGCTAAAAGGAAGAAGTATCTACTGGCTCAGTTATGTTATCAATACTGGGTAGTACCTGTTGACAAAGGACAAGGGGGCTGCCGTGCGGCCAGTTCTCACTTTCACTTTCTGCCCACGGATACGTGAACCTGTCACACCATGTCACTCACCTTCGAATGAGAACGAACTATTCAGGTGATGCTCATCAGAAGACGCAGTGACATCGCAGT
The DNA here is from genome assembly GCF_021461395.2 of Schistocerca americana. Classification (NCBI taxonomy): domain Eukaryota; kingdom Metazoa; phylum Arthropoda; class Insecta; order Orthoptera; family Acrididae; genus Schistocerca; species Schistocerca americana. Next base: position 635,245,752 of record NC_060130.1, read on the forward strand.
TTCCAGGGGATTCCAGCGGTATTTCTAGATGTGTCGCAGCTTTCGCCACTGGTGTACCAATATTGCCAAAGCTTAAGAAGTAGTATGAAGCCTGTCGACCGTGAGTAATGCAGCTTTTAGCTGTTTCAGGTGAAAAGTCAATTCTCCTTGCGTCCGCACACAACGAACACGGTAGCTATCCTTTTCCTATTATTTAAAAAATGTATTAAATCACAAATAAATATACTAACCAATCGCTTAGGGACTAAATGAGAACGAAGTAGGTCACAAAGTCGAAGAAATGAAGTAAATAAAACGAAACACGGCGGAAAATTACACTACAAATTTAACCCGTTCCATACTAATCGTTCAAAGATACACAAACTTTCACAATTAAATGAATAAACAGCTTCTGTTCATTGCTACTCCGAGGCACGCAAAAGTACTACTAAACGAAATGAGGTATACATTCTGTGTCCAGACTATGAACTGTCGGGTCTTCTGCAGAACTTTGTCCTGTTCTGCGACAAATACTCTAGCTTAGTTGCAGAGTCCGGTCGTGACATTATTTCATCTTACGATACTTCGAACGTGTTTTCGTTGGCAACGCTGAGGAGTGTCGTTGACTCATTTTTGTGTGCGCAGTACTACCTATGTATTACTGGGGAGACCAACGTGATTACCTAAAGAAGTCGCAAATAATTGTGGGACATAGCAAGAGTCGTACAAACGCATCTAGTGCATGTGACATTTCTCCCACTGTCCTAGGCAGTACATCTACATACATACATACACACATCAGGAAAAGTGTTGCATCATCCCAGTATGTCGGGATGATGCTATTGTGACTGTTGCTGTACTGACCGGAAGGTCCCCACTAAAGTTGTTTGTAAACATGGACACAATTACCAAGAGCGCTACCAATGGGTAGACCGCCACTCTCGAACGGACTCCGGCATGTTAGTTGAAAGAAAAGCGCCTGTAGTGACGCTTTAGAGACGTCTGTGAAGTAGTAGAGTGAACATCCAGTACGCCACGAAGGACAGTCGCTACCAGTGATCCTGTTCACATCATCTACATCTACATGATTACCCCACAATCCACAATCAAATACCTGGCAGAAGGTTCATCGAACCACATTTATGCTACTTCTCTACCTTTCCTGTCTCGAACAGAGGAGCAGGAGTTGATTAGCATTTAACGTCCTGTCAACAACGAGCTCATTAGAGACGGAGCACAAGCTCGGATTAGGGAAGGATTGGGAAAGAAATCGGCAATGCCCTTTCAAAGGAAACGACGTGCCACTTGCCTGAAGTGATTTAGGGAAAGCACGGGAAACCTAAATCAGGATGGCCGGACGAGGGTTTGAACCGTCGTCCTCTCGAACAGCGCGCGGGGAGGGGGGGGGGGGAGGGAACGAACGCTTATGATGATTACTTCTTCCTGTGTAGGTGGGCACCAACGAAATATTTTCACACTCTGAGGAGAAACTTGGTGATTTAAATTTCATGAGAAGATCGTGTAACTTAAATTTTTCGGATTCCTTTTAGTGCTAATGTAGTTCACTTCACACTTTTGATGATGAGAGTTAATTGCCACTTTTTGCACCATACAGATAACGTGTCTAAATTATTTGGCAATTCATTTTGGTCATCTGATGACCTTACATGACTTTATATGACGGTAAGTAACAACATATGCTATCTAAGAGCGTTGCTCAGATTGTCTCCTAAATTGTCTATGTAGATCAGGAACAATAGAGTGCCGGCCGGAGTGGCCGTGCGGTCCTGGGCGCTACAGTCTGGAGCCGAGCGACCGCTGCGGTCGCAGGTTCGAATCCTGCCTCGGGTATGGATGTGTGTGATGTCCTTAGGTTAGTTAGGTTTAATTAGTTCTAAGTTCTAGGCGACTGATGACCTCAGAAGTTAAGTCGCATAGTGCTCAGAGCCATTTGAACCATTTGAACAATAGAGTGTCTATAACAGTTCCTTGGGGAACGCCAGATATTACTATTGTTTTACTCAGTGGCTTTCCGCCAGTTATTACGAACTATGATCTTTCTAACAGGAAATCACGAGTCCAGTCACACAACCGAGACGATACACAATAGGCACGCCATTTAATTAGAAGTTGCTTGTGAGAAACGGAGTCAAAAGCCTTCTGGAAATCTAAAAATGTGGAATCAATTTGACGTCCCCCTGTCGATAGCACTCATTACTTCGTGACAATAAAGAGCTAGTTGTGTTTCACAAAAAACGATATTTTCTGAATCACTGTTGGCTATTTATCAATAAATCGTTTTCTTCGACGTGATTCATAATGTTCGAACCCAGTATATTTTCCAATAACCTACTGCAAATCGACGTTAGTGATATGGTCTGCAATACAGCGGATTACTCCTGTTTCCTTTCTTGGGTATTGATGCGACTTGCGCACCTCTCCAGTATGTGGGTACGGATCTTTTTCTGAGCGAGTGGCTGTATATGACTGCTAAGTATGGACCTATTGTATCAGCGTACTTTGAAAGAAACCTGACTGGTATACTATCTGGACCGGAAGCCTTTCTTTCTTAAGTGGTTTAAGTTTCTTCGCTACACCGACGCCGGCCGCTGTGACCGAGCTGTTCTAGGCGCTTCAGTCTGGAACCACGCTGCTGCTACGGTCGCAGGTTCGAATCCTACCTCGGGAATGGATGTGTGTGTGATGTCCTTAGGTTAGTTAGGTTTAAGTAGTCATAAGTCTAGGGGACTGATGACCTCAGGTGTTAAGTCCCATAGTGCTTAGAGCCCATTGAATCATTTTTGAGCTGCACCGACGATATCTACTTCTAAGCTACTCGTGTTGGTAGTTATTGTTGATTCTAATTCTGGAATATTTACTTCTTTTTTGTGAAGGAATTTTGGAAAACCGTTTTTAATAGGTCCGCCTTAGTGGCACTGTCATCAATAAGGTCACCATTGTTATCACGCAATACTGATTGCGTCTTGCCACCTTACTTAGGACCAGAATTTCTTTGGGTTTTCTGCCGGTTTTTGAGACAGAGTTTCGTTGTGGAAAGTATTAAAATCATCTCGAACTAAAGTTAGATCTAAATTTCTAGCTTATGATAAACTTCGCCAACCTTTGGGATATTGAGTTGTTTTAAATTGGGCATGCTTTTTTCGTTGCGTCCGCAATAATGCTCGGACCTAATTTGTGTACCAAGGGGGATCAGCATCATCCCTTATTAATTTATTTGTAATACATATCTTAATTGCTGTCGTTGCTATTTGTTTGAATTTAAACCACATACACTACTGGCCATTAAAATTGCTACACCACAAAGATGAAGTGCTACAGACGCGAAATTTAACCGACAGGAAGAAAATGCTGTGATATGCAAGTGATTAGCTTTTCAGAGCATTCACACAAGGTTGGCGCCGCTGGTGACACCTACAACGTGCTGATATGAGGAAAGTTTCCAACCGATTTCTCATACACAAATAGCAGTTGACTGGCGTTGCCTGGTGAAACGTTGTTGTCATGCCTCGTGTAAGGAGGAGAAATGCGTATCATCACGTTTCCGAGTTTGATAAAGGTCGGATTGTAGCCTATCGCGATTGCGGTTTATCGTATAGCAGCATTGCTGCTCGCGTTGGTCGAGATCCGATAAGTGTTAGCAGAATACGGAATCGGTGGGTTCAGGAGGGTAATACGGAACGCCCTGCTGGATCCCAACGGCCTCGTGTCACTAGCAGTCCAGATGACAGGCATGTAACGGCATGGCTGTAACGGATCGTGCGGCCACGTCTCGATCCCTGAGTCAACAGATGGGGACCTTTGCAAGACAATAACAATCTGCACGAACAGTTCGACTACGTTTGCAGCGGCATGGACTATCAGCTCGGAGACCGTGGCTGCGGTTACCCTTGACGCTGCATCACAGACAGGAGCGCCTGCGATGGTGTACTCAACGACGAACCTGGGTGCATGAATAGCAAAACGTCATTTTTTCGGATGAATCAAGGTTCTGTTTACAGCATCATGATGGTCGCATCCGTGTTTGGCGACATCGCGGTGAATGCACATTGGAAGCGTGTATTCGTCATCACCCGGCGTGATGGAATGGGGTGCCATTGGATTACACGTCTCGGCCTCCTCTTGTTCGCACTCACGGCACTTTGAACAGTGGACGTTACATTTCAGATGTGTTACGACCCGTGGCTTTACGCTTCATTCGATCTCTGCGAAACCCTACATTTCAGCAGGATAATGCACGACCAGTTCCGTGTGAAACACCTTCAACACTCTTCATGTTCTTCGTAAGCGTTTGTTCTATCATCATGTCGATCCATACTCCACACCAATACCTACCAGAGCGTCGAACCGTGAAGAAGCTTTCGTTGGTGAATTTATCGAACTCCAGGGTTTTCACGGTTTATTTCAGTTTTTCCATGACCTGGAGCTACAAATGACACGCCTGGGCAAAAGCAAAGTGTCCAGTTGCATCGAATATTAGTAGCATAGCTCTCACACATTCTATATGGAGCTCCCAATTCCCCATACGCTCTGCCTGGATGAAGTGCAATGCCAAGATGACAAGCTGAATGTATTGTATCCATAACTGCGAAGTTTTTCCTCTTTGCTTAATATCATTGACTGTGTTGATAAATTTATTTTTCAGCTTTTGAATCACTTTATCTTTTTCCAAATCGCCGAAAGATGCACCATTTTCACTCGTATCAGAAATATAGTCTTTAATATATTGCTCCTCCTACTCCATTACTGTCATTCCCTCCAGTATTATGATGGAAAGAGCACACATAACTTTTTGATGTTCTATCGTTCTCCCTGGAGTCACATCTGATTCCACCCTTAGCATGGAATGTACCTTTGCCCGTCATTGTTGCAATTTTGAAGTTAGTATTGTCGAAAACGAGCTTTGAGAACGAATAATTTGCAATATTTGGTTTCCAAAACTGAGCGGCAGGAGCCTTAAATAAAGCCACAATGCTATATGAAGAGCAGAAACCGATTTTAGAGACAATTTCAACAATGCTTTTTGATCCCACTTTACGAAACAAGTACACCGCAAGACCAAGTTGCAGTGGGGAGGTAAATGAACGATGGCTGGTAGCTGACATAATCGCACGGGATATTGCTCCACATTTTTTAAACGGGACTGTTCACTATCTTTCTTTTTTGACAAACCCACATCCTTCACAAATTCGCGTAAAGTGTCAGGAAGTGTCAGGAAGCATAACTTCAGCATTCTCTGTCATGTCATTGATATCTGGATAAGCGGCAATACCGTAAGGAAGACATTCTTGTATTTTAACGGATGATAGTTGCTGCTGCTTGTACTTTTCTCTTTCTCTCATCATTTTCGACAACAGTTCGTTCATTGTACCTGCCGCAGGGCGTAGGCGCGCGGTCTAGGCGCCTTGTCACGGCCCGGGCGGCAGTCCTCCCTTGGGCACGGATGTGTGTGTTGTCCTTAGCGTACGTTAGTTTAAGTTAGATTAAGTAGTGGGTAAGCTTAGGGACCGATGACGTCAGCAGTTTGGTCCCATAAGACCTTACCACAAATTTCCAAATTTCCGTTCATTGTACCATTAATACAACAGGTTGTGTCCACTGCCACGGAAACATACAACTGGGTGATGTTTTGGCATTGTGGCAAACAAGACTCCATCACCGAAGTATTCAGTCAGTTTATTTTTCAGTGTTTTTATAGTCAACGTCTCTCCTTCTGGGAGACATTCGTTTACTTCCTGCAACAAATAGAGCAGTGAAAACTGATATTCCTCTTTACTATCTATAAATTTGCATAATTCTTGAAAAGCGGCATCTAAGTTGGTATCTTGAGGGCGACCTCTTTTTTCGAACACAGGGGTGGTTCGACACTAATTTAGCATAGCAATCTTGATGATAATGGGCTTCTGCAGCTACTAAACAGAAAACAGTGATGATGCGTTCGGAAACCTTTCTACCAAAATCTGCTTTCTCAAGCAGCGTACGTTTCACAGTTAAAGAGCGAACTTCAAACACTCCACGTCGTTTGTGGAGCGGTTTTTTTGTTTCCGTCTCTGTGTCACACTTTTCTGCGCACATGAAACAGTCTTTTTAGGAACTGAATGGATAAGAGGAAGAGGATCTCAAACTTTTATCATCTGCTTGTGCAGCATTCTAATTAATTAATTTCCTTATATTACGTTCCTTAATACATTCACGTCGAGATACCTTATGCACTTCAATTAGTCCAGCGCTCTGTAGAAGATTATGAGTCCCATCCTTCCGTTCCTTGCTGACGCGTATCAGAGTTTCCAAGCCCTTCGTAAGTATTGACGTCCCTCCTTCCGAAACAGATTTACCACAAGTAAAACAGGTAGTAGGGTCCAGCATTAGTGTTCATGCTTAGTTCAAAGAATTTCTTCTTTGATGACATTGAGCACTGGACTGTGTTTATTGCTGTATTATTTGTAATGAGTCTTCGTATTCTTGGAAAAATAAAGGTTAAGTAAATTTTCTGTTTACCGTGCTAACTTGTTCGTTAACCATTTCTGCTTCTGTCCAAGTTTTCTATGATGATATTTGCCGCACCACTCTGTAGCCCATCTCTCCTTAACAGTGTGTATAAAGTTGTATACAGTAATAATAATGACATTGGCAGTAATAATAATAGATATATGAATACCTACTGATAGTCTTCTTTGTCCCAGCTGATCGCTGCTGCTGCTTTGCGGCGCTTCATACTGAATGGACTTACAGGTGGTAAATGATGGCGCACATACAATCAAACTATAAAAATTAAAATTGCTCAAAGTGTGGGGGCCGAGCTTGCACGCCAGTGGTGCCCTGAGGCCTCTTGGCGCAATGCCGTTGGACACAGGTGAGAAGAGTCGGGATGATGTCACTGCATGAGCAGCGGATGCTGGTGTCAGTGATTCCAGGAAATGCTGATGCTGGTACCGTCAATTTGTGGAATGCTAATGCTACTGTCAGCCAAATTCTTGCTTGTTCTCTCTCTGATCTCCTAGTGGTGCGTCTGCCTTTCGTGACCTCTAGTGTTCAATTCCGCATTACATAGGGTTGTTCGGATACTTTTGATTAGATGGTTATGTTCCATTTCCAGCGCATTTATTTTTTATTTCTAAGATTGATTCTCGTATGTCTATAATCTTCTTCTCCCTCAAACCAGTATTTAAGAGCAGCTCCAAAGATGACATGGGAAATTACCGCCCAATTTCCCATCTTCCTGTGTTTTCTGAGATATTTGAAATGATTGTTGCAATTCAAATTCAAAATTTCTGCTACAGATACAATGTAATCTCAAAAAATCAGTTTGTGTTCTAGAAAGGCAAAAGAACAATTCATGCTATCAATGAATTTGTGACTAAAGTTAGTTCCACTTCGGTCAAGTCTCAAAAATCTGCGGGAATCTTCTGTGACTTATCCAAAGCATTCGACTCTGTGAATCACTCCTTACTATTATGTAAAATGAAAAATATGGAATTATGGGTAGCGCGTTACAGTGGTGTAAGTCATATCTAACGGAGAGAAAGCAAAGGGTTATCGTAACATCAAGCAAAGGGAAATACTATTCGAAGTGGAGAACCATCTCACAGGGCTCAATTCTGGGCTCCATTCTCTTCCTCTTTTATGTAAATGACTTACCTATAAATATAAATTATCATTCAGTTTTATTTGCTGATGACACATCAGTACTGGTAGAAAGTAAAAACACAGGAGAAATTCCTGAAAATGTCATAGAAACTCTAGAAAACCTTGATGCTTGGTTCCATCTAAATGGCCTAAGGCTAAATAGTTAAAAAACACAGCTGATGCAAATTAAGACAAAACAGTCTCGAATAAATGATATTCACATTATGCAAAGAAGCCAGGAGCTAAATGAAGCAGAGCATGTTAAATTCTTAGGAATGTAATTGAACAGAAATCTATCATGGTTCTCACATATAGATTATCTAAAAAATAAACTAAACAGCCTGGCATTTGCTATGACAATCTTAGCCAATGTCACTAGTATAGACACAAAAAAGTAGTATACCATAGTTACTTTGAGTCAGTAGTGAGATACGGTATTGTCCTCTGTGGGAATGCTAGCAACATGACAAAAATATGAACTTTGCAGAAAAAATTTATCAGAAACATACGCAGTGCAAAGCCAAGAGAATCTTGTCGGCCATTATTAAGAGATCTTAAGATACTAAGCGTGTCCTCATTGTATCTGTATGAAATAATTCTTTTCACAAGTAATAACCCTAAACTCTTTTTGTCAAATGCTTTCCAGCATAGTTACGAAACTAGAAACAAAGAAAGCTTCATGCTGCCCACACACAGGCTTAATATTTTTGCACAGACTCCACAATATATGGGAATGAAAGTATACAATATACTGAAAGACACAAATTTTATAAAGGTCCAAACTGTGGCAATAAAAAGAGAATTGTGTAGCACCTTGGTGCAGAAATGTTATTACTCTGGTGATGAATTTTTTAATGATCTGACCATCTGAGCAGGACAAAAGCAATAATAATAAATAATATTCAGATTTTATTGTGATTATATAAAAAATATTGTATTCCATGTATAATTTATCATAGTTATAAGCTGACGTATCTCATGTACATAAAATCAAAGGTTTAACTTGTACAGTATGAGGCAATAAAATTCTGTTTTTGATTCTGATTCTGATTCCTCTTATGGCGTGTGTAGTTGTGCATCTCAGTATTATTCCTCCTGAGATTAGTCTAAGGATCGTCTGAATATCCAATATAAATTTCTCATCTGAATATGATGAATATGACTGGCCGTGCTAATTTTTATAAACCTGTAGGTTTCACATGCCAGCAGCGTTTCAAGCGATGAATCACCCTTGAGCTTTATAATATCTGCTGCAGCTATCTTCTAGCAACACTATGATGTCTACACGTTCTCAGACGAAACTCCTTTTCGATGTTTTTACGGAAAGTTAGGGCAAGGTTTAACAAGCTCTCTAGTTGTCCCTCCTTCACTGAAATCAGATTGATTATCACTTCTGCTTGCATCCACGCAACGTGTCACAGTATGGATATCTCTTTCATTGTCAGATTTTATGCTGATCCCATATTGGTACAATTTAAGAGTTGCACAATCATATGTAACATGACCTATTGAAGGGTGATGGACTCGTCTTGAAAGATGTCTCTCTCGATTGGCACGTCATCAGTTTCAATGCACCCTGCTCCTGAACTCGAAAACACCTTAGATCTCAAATATCATACCATATGTTTGAAAATGTGATGTCATTATATGCACTTTGTATAGTTGCAGACGTTTTAGTAGCCAGTAATGAGATGCTGAATCTTATACTTTCCTGTGGTGGATTTAAGACATTGACAAATTGCGGTGGTTGTTATCAATGGTTATTTTTCACTGTTTTTCATTTCTTTCATGCAGAGGTTGCGTTCCACAGGGATTAACAAAGTTACGTTTCAAGTACGGAGAGCTGTAACATAATCGGGCTGTTGTGCGTAGTTGTGTTGTTATTTAATGCCGGCAGGTGCCATTATTCCAAGACGACCTTCAGCTATATTTGTGTAGCCACGACTAACTTGAATAAGATGTTGTGCAAGAGGCGAAATTTTTGAGACTTGTTAAAGTGGAAATAAAATGTATTTATATATGCAAGCTGAAGTGTTTGATTCTGCAAGACTGTTTGCGTCTCGTACTTTTTAATTTTTTTCCTTTCTTTCCAGAGACTTTAGTTTCCTGTTATTTCGTGGACGTTGCAAGAGGTGGAAGTTACATAGAAACTTTTCGTGGTATTATTTATGTATTTAGCGGATGGCACACAACACATTCAAAGAAAAAAAATCTAAACCCACACTCTTGCTATCTAATGCATGTATAATATAAACTGCAGTTGTAACAATAATAGAAACAAGAGGTCAGAAAACCATGACCAACTATTGAATAGCCTCACTATAGCCAGAATAGTTACCGTGTTACATACAAATCCGTAACCTTCATCAAGCCACAACAGTCAGTGTTTGTAGACGAAATTACGGACTGGCCATCAATTGAAAATAAGCGTAAAGCCAAGGAAAAGGTGTTTGCTGGTAATCCATTCTATATTGGTGTTCTTGTTAGTGGTAGTGAACCTAAGGTTACCGATACAGTACAAAATGAAGAAAAATATATATCTTACGTGGTGAAAAATATTGTTCAACAACATTTTGTAAAATGAAAGGAAGGGTAACATTTGAAATAGAGGTATTTTGTTACAACATATATTTACGTTGGTGTTTATTACCAGAACTGGGAACACATCAGAAACTATCATGACTCTTTACGGCTTGCATTCCCACTACCAGATACAGGTGCAAGAATAAATGAGCTGGCCATAACATTCTACGGCAATAAGATCAACGCATCAGGTGCCGTTACTGTGTTGACACGTTGTTCTTATAGAGAAAATAACAAATAGATTATTGATGGGTAAAAGAGCTTTTCGAAAGGTGAAAGGTTTGATGACAGTGCATAGAATTCCAATAGAAATAAGAAAAATCATTCAAATTTTCCGTTTGGGGAGTAGTATTACGAGGAGACTTCAGATTGTTAAGATTCACGTTGTTATGGGAGGTCAAGTAACTTTTATTGACTGCTAGTCTACACTTCAAACTGGCACCGACACGTGACATCGCTGTTCAGCATAGTCACAAAGTCTATGTAAACAATGGTCAGAACGTTCTCCCAGTCATTCAGTTCCTCAACGATAGAAATTCGCTCTGAAGTCACGGAGCCATTCGAGAAACGCTGTGTGAACGTCCGCATCGTTGGAAAATCTGTTTCCCCCAAGATGTTCTTCCTCTATTGCCTCAAGATCGTTCTGTGTGGGCGATGAACATGTCCTCCCTTCCTGATCTGCATCACCCACGTCTACACAGCCTTGGTCAACTGCTGACACCATTTCACTGACACTGGACGCGTTATAGCATTTGGTCCATATACCTCCAGAATATTACGGCGAGTATACAACCCAGATCTTTTGCTCACAAAAATCGCACTATACCACGTACTTGAACTTTGGAGAACGTATCCAGATGTAGTGCCATTTCACTCCCAGACTGTGATGCACGTGTTATCCGCACCGCAGCAGAACTGTGTGTGTAGGAAATTCAGACCGTGTACTCTCTTCTGACAAGGAGCCACTATTGTTGCGCATTGGTCTTAGCGTGGGACGACATGTGTAACTTACTTTGAGGTCCCTACGCATATAGCAGCTAATCATTGACAGTCAAAAAGAATGAGGGGAAAATAACTTGCATAGATTTGAAATGAGTTTGTAGAAGAAAAATGCTTCAATTGAAAATTACTAACAGTATGAGGAATGAAGAAGTACTTCTCACACTAGGAGAAGGAAGAAAACTAGTGAAAATGACAAGAATGAGGAAACCATATTAGCTGGGACACATATAGCGATGAAATCACCTGTAACGAAGAGTCATCGAAGGAAAGATTGTTGGGAAGAGAGGCAGAGAAAGGAGAAGGTTTGGAATGTTGATAACATAAAAATTGACGAATTTAGAAGTACTTTAACCCTTTAAGATCCCCTGGCTTCAATTGTGTACATTAACGTTTACTGTGTCTTCGCTGCGAAAAAATTATTTCCCCTCCCCCCTCCCTCCCAAGGAAACCTGAGGTACACATTTGTGAAAGTTCAACGTTTTCATCATTCACAAGTGCTGCCAACTGTTGGGCATCACTATGAAAATATCAGCAACTGAATGTAGCAGTAGCAGCAGCTTGTGGCCGCCAGAGTACACTGAGGTGGTTGTTTCACTATGTTCCACAGGATAACAATGTTTTTATCGTTATTCTGCATGGTAATTATTGAATGATCATTTTCCTATTAATTGCAACAGAGAATATTTCGTAATTAGTCATTTTAGTTCACAAAATGACGCCAGGTGTACAAAGTATGTTTTGAAAACGGGTCTATATTTTTGTATAAATCTAAAATGATCAAAAAAATCACCTAAAAGCATTGCTACACAAAGAATAATTGTCCTTCCTCCAGAAAAAATTCAGGTCCGAAAGGGTTAAGGAAAAGCTATAGAGCAGAGGAAAGTGGAGAGTGTCCAGTCGATATCTGTCGCGAGACAGATATAAAAAAGAAATTTCAGGACCTACTGGCACTCCGGCAGCCAAGACTCTATACTGAACTGCTAAAAAATGACGAAGGCGGACTACTCACTACAATTACAGACTACGTTGCGGCAACGAGATTACTGTTGAATTTCTCTAACCCATTTTGTAGTCAGCTGGAAGTATTTCAGCCTCATATTAGTTTTCAACATATGACAGTGAGTGAGAGAAGACCGTCATGGTACGATTGGTTTGCTGGTATCACATCACTGTTACCAACCGCAGAGTGCCTCGTGAGTAGTGCTGTGATAGCATGCTCACCAGACTCATCAGGAGCCATTTCTGCTGGATTTCCGCGAAGGACAATGCTTCTAGTGCACCACATCACCCCCTCAGTGAGACAAAGCTCACCTTTCGTAGTATTGTCTCTGATCTTCCGTAAGCTCTTTTGAAAGGCCACGAGTTGGGGCTATCATAGAACTCAGAGGCGTGTAAGAAGCTTATCTTGGTTGTACAACTGTTGCCTCTTTCACTGACGGTGGTGCTGTTATATAAGCAGTGAATTAGCATGTATCGCGAAACGCCTAGAATGCTCTGCGACGGGAGAAGACGCTCTTACGTCTTTCCGGGAAGAGAAGAGATAAAGGAACGTTTCAAACTGCGTAGGCCGCGAACCATCAAAGGGCAAGTGGGTTAATATACGGTTCCCTCAAGAAAGGTCAAATACATAGAAATAAATTGGAACTGGGCTGTGATGGTACATATGGCGTTATGGAAAAAAGTATAACAGGATATTTACTGCTCTCAGTGTACTCCGTCCGTTAAAATAGTTGCGAAAAAAGGAAGAATGGTTACAATTAAACGTTCTTTTGACAGCGCGGTCATCAGAGACGGAGCACAAGTTCGTATTACGAAAAGATGTTGAAGGAAAGCAGCCTTGCCCTTTTCAAAGGAACTATCCGGGCGTTTGCCCGGAGGGACATAGGTAATCACAGAAAACCTAAGAAGTGCGAGACTGATTTTACTCCTGACGTACATGCGCCGTCAGTGCAGTAACTATGGTGCCAGCTTGAACTAATGTCTGTAAACAACCAGTCAGTTGTGAGCAGGCTGTGTTAAGTAGTGGACATAGACCGTAGTGCGTCAACGTCGTCGTGTCACAATGTAGATACATTTCTAAATTCATTTTCCAAGACATTCTCCCGAATATTTTGAAGAAGAGAAAAATGTGTGAAAATTGTGTTTCGCACGCTTAGGTTCCCGAACAAAAACGTTGCGTGGACATCTGCTGCGACTTGATTGAAATACAAATCGCAGACAAATCTTTTCTGGGAAAAATCATTACGGATGACGAGACTTGGTGTTAGCAATGTAAACCTACCGCAAAATGACAAAGTGCAGAAATTCACGTGAAGGGTCAACGCTTTGACGTCATAACCGACATTCAAGACAATGCAATGACCGAGATGAACAACATATCAAAGAAGGACTTCTCTGACAGTTTAACATGGTTGTATGAACGTCCTATGCGTTGTACTCAAGTGTGTGTGTGTGTGTGTGTGTGTGTGTGTGTGTGTTTGGGAGGGACAGGGTTGGGAGAGGGGGGGGGGGGGGGGGTAGAGGGGACAACGTAGAAAGCCTGAAGCATTAAAACATCCATCTTAATCTCTTTCTGTTTTTATTAATCCAGTTTCTAAACATTTTGGATTGACGGTATATACGCGCATAAATGGTTTAAGTGGCAATCTGACCTCGATATGAAGTCGCCGTCGGTCGTGACACCAGCGATCGCAGCAGCACACGTAGACTACACACGTTGAGCAAGTCACCGACTTTACACTGTATACACACAATCGACTACACTTGCGGGTACACTAAGCTTTCTAATTTGTTGTGGGACATATTGTCACGCAGTTAAATTACAAATACTTACTATCCCCTCCGGGCTGACCTAGATTTTGAAGTTTTTGCCGGCCGGGGTGGCCGAGAGGTTCTAGGCGCTACAGTCTGGAACCGCGCGACCGCTAAGCTCCAGGTTCGAATCCTGCCTCGGGCATGGATGTGTATGATTTCCTTACGTTAGTTAGATTTAGGTAGTTCTAAGTTCTAGGGGACTGATGACCTTAGCAGTTAAGTCGCATAGTGCTCAGAGCTATTTGAACCATTTTTTTTAAAAAGTTTTTCTTGGTTGTTAGGCGAATGCCGGAAATGAAAATCCCCTCCCAAATATTCTCAACTGGAACTGTTTACTGTCCTGTGTGGCTGAAAGGAAATAAAAACAATTGTTAAATGATACGGATAAAATATCTCGGATCTGTGGAAAATGGCAATTTACCCTGAACAATAAAAAATGTGAGGTCCTTCCCATGAGCACTAAGAGAATTCTGTTGAATTTATTGTTATACGATAAATAAGATTAATTTAGAGGTTGTGATTTAACTGAATGTCTGTGGATTGCAGCTACCAATAACGTAAGCTGGAAAAGTCGTATTCATAAGAAAATGTTGTAGGGAAGACGAAAAAAGCCTGTGCTTTATTGGCAAAACACTTAGAAGGGCCCAAATTCACAAAAGAAACTTCCTACACTACGTTTCTCCGTTCTTTTTTATAGTATTCTTGAGTGGTACGGGGTCCCTACCAAATAGAACTGACAAGATATCCATAAACTTCATATTCGATGTTATTACGAAACAGGGTCGAGAGTGTCACCAATAGGATGAACATTCGTCTTATCAATCATAAAAGAAAAGGAATTTTTCATTGCGGTGAAATCTTGTTAGGAAATTTCACTGTACCACTTCCACCTCCGAATGCCAAAGTACTTTTGTTGCTTCCTAATTACATAGACCACCGCGATATAACAAAAAGAACTCAAACGTTCACAGGGAAAGGCTTATTTGTGGATTTCTCTAATGGGATATTCGAGAGTAGAGCGGTAGTTTGAGCCATCACTTCAGTGTGAGTTGCGAAATAATCATGCAGATGTAGATAAAGCTGTATTTAATAGGTCAGCCATAAAAGTCGTAAATAGTAAAGGCCTTATGGCACTCCCCTAACACACGATCGATGCTACTTTATCTTTCGAACTGCCTCTCGAAGCAAAATCACATAATGAATTCTGTTTGACAACAACTGTTCAGCATAATCACGTATCCGATATGATATTGGATTAACACGTATTTTGTTTATTGTGCGCCAATGCGAAAATACGTTCAAGACTTTGCAGAAAGAGAGAAATATGGCACGAATTTTGGCTCCACTAACTCCTGTAGCTTGAACAAACAAGGAGCGGGCTCAATGTCACAGGATCGGTATCTGCGGAATTCGTACTCATTTTTTAACCGTCACAAAAATTATTGATTAGTTCTCAGCAAATCGCCTACCACCTAGCATAGAAAAAAACAAGGTTCACACAATTAGGTGTAAGGCAGGAAATGCCATAATCAAGAACAAAAGGGCCCAGAAAAAGGAAATATGTAAATGAATATTCAAAATTCGTAGATGTGTACATTGTTTAGAAATCTAATAGGAAATCACATACAGAAGATCTTCAAAGAGCTCAGCATCATGTACTCTAATTGGTGCTTTAGATGAAGAAAGTATGAGAAATTGGGCTAAATTTTCAAACTTCCATACATTAATGTCACACGGAATAATTATCGGGGACAGTTAAATATGCGAGGAGCATTCAGTAAGTAATGCAACACATTTTTCCATAAGTAGGTTTGTTTTATTCAGGAATCCAGTAAATCATATTATTCCCCTCTTTTTTGGCTACAAAACCCTATTTTTCAACATAATCTCCGTTCGATGCGATGGCCTTAAGCCACCTTATTGTGAGGGCCTGTATGCCTGCATGGTACCATTCTACAGTCGACGGCGGAGCAAACGTCTTGTTGCATCTATAACCGACGTACTGCTCCCCGTGGAGTGCATCCATCATAGGGACAAACAGATGGAAACCGGAAACTACGAGATCTGTGCTGCATGGAGGATGAGGAAGAACATTGCAAAGAAGTTTTGTGAGCTCCTCTAGGGTGTACAGACGTCCATTTGTGCAGCAAGGTGTTTGAATGTGATCCGTTGATCACCTCGAATGAGAGTGTCCGCACGTTCCGACATTCAGGAGTTACAGCTGTGTGCGGCCGGCTGGCGAGTGGGAAAAGGGACAGGTTTGCGTGACCTTGTCGCGCTGATGACAGACGCCTCGTCCTGCGACCCACCATGCTTTCGTTCACTGCCAGATCTCCGTGGATATTCTGCAGGGCCGGCCGTTGTGGCCGAGCGGTTCAAGGCGCTTCAGCCCGGAACCGCGCTGCTGCTACGGCCGCAGGTTCGAATCCTGCCTCGGGCATGGATGTGTGTGCTGTCCTTAGGTTAGTTAGGTTTAAGTAGATCTAATTCTAGGTTACTGATGACCTCAGATGTTAAGTCCCATAGTGCTTAGAGGCATTTTTTTATTCTGTAGGGGGCTATGAATGTCTGCTTTGCTCTGGTTTTCCGCCAAAAGAAACTCACTGATAACTCTCTGCTTGGAACGCACCTCCGTTAAGGACGTCATTTTGAAGGTTACGAATAGCGGCGCCACCTATCGGAAATTTCTGAAACTGTAGCGGCTGAAGCAGCAATATTTCACGATGTCCCACAATAAATTCCGAATTTTTTCAACTGAAACTAGTCGAGGAAAAAATATGTAGCATTACCTATTGAACGCCCTTGGCATACACACAACGTTATCAGGTTCGATCCTATATGGAACGGGTGTGCTCAGCGACTGTGGTTATTTAAAGCTGAGAAATACACAGCCATCAGACGCTAATAATCTCTTTATTGCAGATATGGATTTCAACCACTTTTTCGCTACCACCAGTGCTGTAAGATGATTTGACTTGCATCTCACCGCACCGATGGTAGCCACACAATGGTTGAAATCTAGATCGGCAATAAATAAATTATTAGCAATAGATTTCTGTATGTTTCTCAACTTTATATACACAAAGTATGTTGTACAGAACCGAGCTGCAAGCATATCATCTTTTTTCCATCCTCGAACCTCCTGTGTGTAACTGTTTAAAACACTGAGCACAACATATTTATCCTCTTGTGAAATTTGTATATAGAACCAGTCACAGCTTGAAAATAATAGTCCCATTTACAAAGCAAACAATACGAACATCAGTAGCTTCCGCAGTCTACAACTTAAACTTACTATTTTACAGAAAGGAGAAAAGTATGCTACCATATAAGCATTTTAAAGGTTCTGGTAGACAATGAAAACAGTTTTGGAAACAAATCGTTTCTGCTGAATAGCTAATTTACTCCATATTTGAATTTCTGAATAGATCGCTTGTGGTTGGGCAACATTTATCAAATTTTATTGTGAATTAATTATGAAAGTAAAAATTCGTTTAGTGGCTACCATTTAGCTACGTTTTCTCGGAAGAAATAAATGAAACCTACTGAACGGTTCCACATCTTATCGAGTCGTCGTAAACATGATCTACGGAACATGTAGCTAACAAACTACAAAGAATTGCTCGGTCTGCAAAAACAGCACTCTGTATATCCATAATTTTACAATAAATTGATGGCAGGTTAGTTGCTCTATGCATTTGTTCTTCGAAGGGTGTTAAAACGGGAACGACGTACGGTTTTTTCCGTTGTTACATGGGACGCTATTGTCCCAGAAACCTTCAATAAATTTCTTATAAAAGAGGGGACTCATTATGTATGAATCCGCAAATTATTACAGGGTGGCAACTGCTCATTCTCTCGAGGCAGGAATGAGAACACAAATTTAGGTCTTTCTGGGATGTCGTTGAAGTCTTCAGTTCGAAGACCAGTTTGATGCAATCTTCACACTGGGCAATACCATGGAAGTTACTTCTTCTCTGCGTAACTGCTGCAACCTACATCCACTTAAATCTGCTTACTGCATTTAAGCTTTGTTCTTCCTCTAAAATTTTTACTCCCCCCCCCCCCAATCCATTACCTAATGAACTCTTCACTGATGTCTCAGGATGTGTTCTATCAACCCATGCCTTCCTCTAGCCTCGTTATGATCTAAGGCCAATTTCCTCCTATTCCATTCAGTACCTCTTCATTGGTTATTTATCCATCCAATCCTGAGAAAACTTCCGTAGCAGCACCTTTCAAAAGCTCCTCTTCTCTTTTTATATATAAAGTACATCGAAGATCCAAAGAAACTGTTACACTTGCCTAATATCATGAAGGGCCCCCGCGAGCACACAGAAGTGCCGCAACACGACGTGGCATGGACTCGACTGATGTCTGAAGTACTGCTGGAGGGAAATGACACCATGAATCCTGCAGGGCTGTCCATAAATCTGTAAGAGTGCGAGGGGGTGGAGGTCTCTTCCGAACAGCACGTTGCAAGGCATCCCGGATATGCTCAATAATGTTCATGTCTGGGGAGTGTGGTGGTCACCGGAGGTGTTTAAATTCAGAAGAGTGTTCCTGGAGCCACTCTGGGAGCCACTTGTGTGGGGTGTCGCATTGTCCTTCTGGAATTTCCCAAATCAGTCGATGCACAACGGACATGAATGGATGCAGGTGGTCAGACAGGACCTTACATGCGTGTCACCTGTCAGAGTTCTATCTAGACGTATCAGGGGTCCCCTATCACTCCAACTGTACATGCCCCACACCATTACAGAGCCTCTACCAGCTTGAGGTGTACCCTGCTGACATACAGAGTCCATGGATTCATGAGGTTGTATCCATACCCGTAGACGGCCGTCCGGTCGATACAATCTGAAGCGAGACTCGTCCGACCAGGCAACATGTTTCCAGTCATCAACTGTCCAATGTCGGTGTTGATGGGCCCAGGCGAGGCGTAATGCTTTGTGTGTACAGTCATCAAGTGCACACGAGTGGGCCTTCGGCTCCGAAAGCCCATATCGATGAAGTTTCGTTGAATCGTTCGCACTTTGACACTTGTTGATGGCTCAACACTGAAATCTGCAGCAATTTGTGGAAGGGTTGCACTTCTGTCACGTTGAACTGTTCTCTTGAGTCGTCGTTGGTCCCGTTCTTGCAGGACCTTCTCCCGGGGTTCCTGATATTCACGGTACACGGGAAAACCCCAGTTCATCGCTACCTCGGAGATGTGTCCCATCGCTCGTGCGCCGACTGTAACACCACGTCCAAGCTCACTTAAATCCTGATAACCTGCCATTGTAGCAGCAGTAACCGATCTAACAACTGCGCCAGGCACTTGCTATTTTATATAGGCGTTGCCGAAAGCAGCACCGTTTTGTGCCAGTCTACATCTCTCTGAATCCCCGTGCCTATACCAGCTTATTTGGCGCTTCAGTATATATTGTCAACGTTTCACTTTCGAACATCGCAACACACTGTACTAATTCTTTCGGGAAATTCTTCCTAAAACTTAAGTTTACACTCGATGACATACTGTTCTTTCTCAGAGAAGCATATCTAGCTACCGCCATTCCGCTTTTTTATATTCTCTTTACTTGTGACGTTTTCATTTATGTTACAACCTAAATAGAAAAGCCAGTGTATTACGTTAAGTTTCTCCTCTGCCAATATACTGAGGAGACAAAACTCATGGGATACCTCCTATGATCTTGTCGGACCTCATGTTGCGAGGTGTAGTGCAGCAGCTCGACGTGGCATGGACATTACAATTAGCTGGAAGGCTCCTGAAGAAATAATGAGCCATGCTGCCTCTACAGCCGTCTATAATTGCGAAAGTGTTGTCGGTGCTGGATTTTGTGCACGAACTGGTCTATCGGCGAGGTCGGGGGGTTTGTGTTCCATGAAGATTCATGTCAGGCCAGGCGATCTGAGCGTTCAAATCATTTTCTGTAACTGCTCAGAATATTCTTCAAACCAATCACGGATTATTGTGACCCAATAATACTGCGCATTGTCATTCATAAAAATTTCAGCGCTGTTTGGAAACATGAAGAACATGAATGGCTGCAAATAGTCTCCATGTAGCCGAACATAACAATTTCTAGTCAACGATCTGTTCAGTTGGATCAGAGGACTCAGTCCATTCCATGTTAACACAGCCCACACCATCATGGAGCCACCAGAAGCTCGCATAGTGACTTGTTGGCAACCTCGGTCCATGGCTTCATGGAGACTGTGCCACACCTGTATCCTACCATCAGCTGTTACCAACTAACGTCGGGACTCATCTGACCAGGCTACAGTTTTCCGGTTGTCTAGGATCCAAATGATACGGTCACGAGCCCAGGAGGGGCGCTGCAGGAGATGTCGTGCTATTAGGAAGGACGCTCGCTTCAATCGTCTGCTGCCCTAGCCCATTAACGACAAATTCCGTCTCACTATCCTAACGGATAAGTTCTTCGTACGTCCCAAATTGATATTTGTGGCTATTTGACGCAGCTTGTCTGTTAGCACTGACAACTCTACGCAAACGCCGCTGCTCTTGGTCGTTGAATGAAGGCCGTCGGCCACTCTGTTGTCCGTGATGAGAGGTAAACTCGAAATTTGGTATTCTCGGCAAACTCTTGACACTGTGGATCTCGGAATATTGAATTCCCTAACGATTTTCAAAATGGATGTCCCATGTGTCTATCTCCAACTACCACTCCGAGTCCAGAGTCTGTTAATTCCCGTCTTGCGGCCATAATAACGTCAGAAACCTTTTCACATGAATTACCTGACTACAAATGACAGCTCCGCCAGTGCATTGCCTTTTTATACTTTGTGTACGCGACGATACTGCCATCTATATAAATGCATATCGCTATCCCATGACTTTTTGTCACTTCAGTGTATAATTTCCTTTAGTATCACCTGACTTAATTAGAGCGGGACCTGTTATTCTTGTCGCACTTTCATTGATGCGCATCATATAACCTCTTTTTGAGAAAGAAGGAAGATTAGGTTTTAATGTTCCATCGACTACGAGGTCATTAGAGACGGAGCATAAGCTCTGGTTATTTTTAAGGATACAGAAGGAAAACGAAAATGCAGTTTCAAAGGAACTACCTCCGCATTTGCTTGGAGCGATATAGAGAAATCGCGGAAAACGTAAATCAGAGTGGCCGGACAGGGATTTAATACGTCGCCCTCTTGAATGTGAGTCCAGAGTGGTAACGACTGCGCCTCCTCGCTCCGTCTGCTTTTCAAGCCACTTTTCGTTCGGTTCAACTGGTCTTCCAACTCCCTTGACTTCTCTCGCAGAATTGCAGTGTCATCTCACTGCTGCCTCCCTTTATGTTCTTCGGCTCTCGTAACTGCATTATAATTTCTGTGCAAGTTGTAGGTAATCTACCGCGTCCTGTCTCTTGTCCCTGTTAACTTCAATACTGCAGAGCATGTATTTCAATCAACATTGTCTAAAGCCTCTTCTAAATGTGGAGTAGACAGACCCCAAGGCGAACCCTAATAGTGATGGTAGCGACTGGCGGGAGAAGAGCGGCGAGCACGTAGCGAGGTGGGAGTAACTGAGAAGTCAGTGGGGAGGGCTGGTCTTCGTGGCCTAATTGAACACAGCATCCGCATCAAGAAGAACGATCAATACGTCGACAGTCATTACTCGTGGGGTCGGCCCGCTGCGAGCTCTCTCTAACGAATTCTGCCGGTGATTCATTGGCGGAAAGCTCGTACCTGCAATGTAATGTTAGAGTATGTGAGGGAGAATTTGTGCTAGTTGATGAGCATTGAAGTACTGATTCTTGCTGCTTCGCATGTAGCGATGAGAATACTAGGTTTCACCGTACGCTTATATTGGATTATAGCAGAGTATGCAAATTACGAACATTAGGTGGAGACTTCAAAAAGTAAATTACGCATTTCGTCACAGACAAAGGTCATTGTGAAACAAGGTTTGCGCGTTGTGAGAAGGGAGTACATGTTCTTGGTTTCCCGCAGACAAGGTTCTGCTGAAGTATGGATAACAGCTGCATCAGAATAACGGAGTGAAGTGGCAGCGCAACCGGAAATGTACTCAAAAGTTGTAGTACGGGGGAAGTACGAATCTTGTGGGTAAAACGTGTAAATTTCACACAGATTCACCTTGAATGTCTGGTGGTATATGCGAACGAAATGCAGTGTCGCGTCCAGTAGCAGTGAAACCGTGCCAGTAATTTGACCAAGGCTGATCGGGAAAGGCCATCGACATAGACTACAGACGACAGTCGAAGAAGAATATCTAGAGGGAACGAGATTTTCGAACATTGAGGAAGTTCATACAGCGATTCTTGAATGGCTCCGTGACTAAGGAGCGGATTTCTATCGTCGAGGAACTGAACGAATTGCAGAACGTTCCGATAGTTATTTACAGAGATCTGGCGAATATGTTGACAAATATTGTCATGTATATGTGTCTCTTTGTAGCGCAGGGCAGTACGACATTCAATAAAATTTACTTTGTCTGTCGTAAGAATGTATAACCGAAGTTTTGAAGGCCCTCTCATAGGATTATAATACGAATATTGCTTTCTACACGAAAATTCTGTTATTATTTGTAAAATTAATATTTGACTAAAATCTCACCATACAGGTAAACCGAGGCAATACTTAGAGATGAGACTCTCCGTCTAAAAATAAGAAGAAAAGCTTATATCAACATGTGTCCTGTGATACATTTCCAGCTCTCTGATGACTTTCTTGCTAAAAGATCGATTGCAATTACAAGTAGTTCGTTCATAACATAAATTTAACTGTAGACTTATGGTTGAAATCAGGCTCTTACCATTATTAAATCAGATGTTTCTATTGATGGTGGGCATAGTATTAATCGTTTCTAACTTCCACATATCATCAGGTGTCTAATTTGTAACACAAATCACATCTACACTCTGTTTACAGCAAAATTGGTACTATCCTAACACCATCTATCTTCGCAGTGTATTTATAGTTGTTAACGTCTGCCTTTTGTTTGTCAGCAGATGGGTCTCTTCGACTGATGATGCAAATTCGATATAATTTTTAGTTAAATTTTTCACCAACGTCTGCATATATCGTTCGTAGAAGTGCAGCTCTACACAGTTCATGAAGAAGCAGCACATGGCGATGTATGAATGGATTCTTCATCGTATCGTGGCGTGATATTCCAGTACATTTGAGATTTTTTTGTTATAACTTCACTGTTTCCGTAAGCACAGATCGTATGTTGCACATTCAGTGTATAGTACTTTCATATGTCAACATTTTTCAAACAGCATTCCTTATGCTCTAGTTGAAAGATACGCTTACTTATAAACTATATCAAATATTTAACATCTGATAGCGTAATTTTCGACTTTTTTCTCACATGTATTAAATACTAAAATCTATGAGAAACAGAAAGAACGTAGGGCACACGGAATTGCATTTAATTAATATTATTCTAATATGATACGTCGAGTCAAAATTATGTTTGCTGTATTGGAACTAGAGTGGTTTTATGTTTTCACTTTCAGGTCATAACTGAAGAAACTACTGCTACAGAAGTTGAACGTTTCATTTTATATTTTTGAGGATTATTATGTGCACATTATTACATTTACATTTATATTGCACATAACACGTAGTTCCGAAAACAACCTTAATTTGACTTGTAGTTTTCTAGACACACTGAATAACTCTACCCGTGTGGATATGTGTGAGTGGCGAGTGAATTCAATATACACGTCCCATTCTCTATTTTGTGTACACACCAAATCATATTAATATTTTGGAAGATCGAAGTATATGTAGTACACAGTGATATAATAGACATTATAGGGAACTGCATCATTAATCTATCACACCTGATATTTAATAACTAATAAGTAGCATAGATCGTACTACAAAGTTTTGTTAACAAAGGAAAGTTCATATCGTTATTAATACTGAATTTATTAATATAGCAACATAAAATCATTTAGTAATTATCTAACTTCAATGCCAGAAACAACATTTGCACACAAACTGCAACAGAAATTCAAGCATCAGTAAATTATGTAGACAATTTTGAATTTTAGGGGAAAAGTTGTTAAATTTATTTGTAGGTATGACCCTTATTCACCTATTCTTGCAAACACAATTCAGTTGAATAATAAAAAATAATGATTCCAAACCGGAAGCGCGAGAGATATTTAAAATTGTACACTATTTATTTGTATATATATCTAGTCTTGAGAAAACGATGATGTTATGCGGCATGAAACCGAATGCCACAGACTATATTTCGTAAATTGCTCAGGGATATTTTCTGAGTATTTTGATATAATGGCCCCGTGATCTGCGATAGTTGTTACAAAGTTACTGCATTTCGTTTGATTTTAACCCTGTTTATTGTATCTGTACTGCACTTAAAATTTATGCACAACAATGCAAATAGCTACAGTGTAGCTACAGTGTGTCTCATTTGTAAACAAACTCGTTCCCTGGAGTCAAGGTTCTTATTGTTGACAACAATAATTCCCAAATTACTCTTGGCAAAAAAGCTTGCGTTCACTACTTTTCGATTATTTCTCGGGTTTGTTTATCCCTCACTGTTAATTGCACGTTAACAGTAATAAATTGTAGTTGTTGTTATAGCATATTACAGACCTTTTTCGCCTTTGTGAAGGTATTTTCATAGAAAGGAAGGTTAACAATCCAAATATATCTTAATTATATTATTACTTTGTAACGGGTCACCGGAGACCACCGTTCCAGATAACTAAGGAAATATCACCGAACGATCTTTAAAATGTTGTCGGTGGAATGCGGTTGCGCCCTGTATAAAATACGTTTTGACTCATACTGTAGATATTGCCGTTTTCAAATAGATCCGCTGCAGACAGAAGTTACAGTTAGTGCTAAGCTGTCGTACGAACAGCACGTGTGCCTCTCATCGTCATGCTTTGTACTTTCTTACAAATTTCTTGTTGGCAACACATTAGCCACAGAGGCTTAAGGGAAAGTGTGACGCTTTTTTTTTAAATCGGTGAATTGTATTCAAATCAAACAACTTTTTACCAAACAATGAACCCTTGAGCTTTCGACACTGCATGACGCAATAGGGCAACAATTGTACAACTGTAAATTCTTGCATTTTTGGAGTTTATCAGTTATATATCGATATGTGCCTCAAACATGTCGGAACTGGCTAAGAACGCCACAGTCACTAACAACACCGCACAGTTCTGTCCAGCGCCACTGTGGGCGTGTCACATAATGGGAAGATCGTCACACCTCCTGTTACTCACTTTTCATCCCTTCTTTTGACGCCTCTGCGATGGAAGGCAGAACCGCGACGCCCAGCGTTGAAATCACGCGGTTTTCTTATCGGTGGCCGAGGAAAACACTTCAGACACACTGCCGCTCAAAATTGATACGGAAACGCGTCAGGAGGTGGAATAAAGGGCGACACTCAAACCATCATTTTCTTTGGGGCGTTGATTCCAACACATTTTGCGGTCGAAAACAACAGTTCGCGGTGCGATGACGTACAGGGTGAAGTTCTTGACAACTTTTGACATTGCTCACACAACGCAGACAGTTCAATCCTTCTCTAAGGGCGTCATTGTCCAGCAACCACATAGAGCATGATTGCACCGCTTTGGAGTGCAGTGGAACAGCAATTTCTGCTCTGGTGTGCAGGGTGGAACCATTTAGGACTGTTCAAAATCGTTCGACGGAATCTGAACGTGATCTGAAGCGGAAAATGGTGCTTATGCTTTTCTAGCGTTTCTCTTTCGCGTCCTCCTGTGATGCGAGAGTGACACACGTATGAAAAAATCTGCAAAGGGTCACTCTACGAACCCCCAGTAAGGCAAAATCCTCGATGTGATCAGCCCGCCTTTGTTAAGTACTTTGAAAATGTACCTGTATAGAGATAATCAGTGATGGACTCATAGGTGCTCGCAAACAGGCAACCCCTTGACAAGTTTCCGATTCCACATGCCTACCAGCAAGCGCTAGAGCAGCCACATAGCCTGCCTGCGTCAATGTCGTACCCTCTCACCCCCCCCCCCCCCCCCATCCATGAACATATCACAGGAAGGTGCGAAACAGGAACCTGAAAACGCATCAGCACACTTTGGTGCTTCGGATCACTTTCAGATTCCGTCGAATGGTTCTGAACGGTCCCTGAAGGTTCCACTCTATACACTATATACTACACACTAGAGCAAAAACTGCAATCACACTGGACTCCAAGGGGTCCGATTACGCCTAACATGGGTATTGCCCCATAATGCCCTTAGAGAAGAGTTGAATCGTCCAGGGGGTGTCAGCAGTGTCAAAGTTTGCCAAGAACGTCGTCTCGTTGCTCCATGCCCTGCGAACTGTCGCTTTCTTTTCGACCGTGAAATGTGTGTGAGTCGATGTCTCAAGGGAGCGGTTGGTTTCACTGACTTCCTTTATGACAGACCCTGAGGCCTCTTCATGTCAGTTCTGAGCCATGGTTTGTTTGAAATGTTTTCCTCAGCCACCCATCTTAAAACCACCTGATTGCAGCGCTGGGAGCTGTACTGCTGATATCCATCGTGTAGGTGTCTGAAGACCGGGTGAAAAATGAGTAAGAGGGGTGTGACGACATTTCCATCATGTAAAGCGTCCACGGTGGTGATGGGCGGAATTGTGGTGAAATTTGGTGCCAAGGTGACGCAATTAATCTAACTTACACCTCACATGAACTGATGAACTGAGCTCTGGCCTTTCTCTCGCATGTATCGACATCTTTCTGTTTGAAGAGTAGTGAAGCTCAAGAGTGACGTCACATGGCGCCATGCTTTTGCGCCACTACAGAGGAAAGTTGTGGGTACCTGTTAGTCAGATTTCAATCTTCTACAATGGGAGACAATTATGTGGTTTCGAACAATGGCCCTTTGTGTTGCGCGATATAGTTTTCGGCATATTCTACAGTCACGCACACAACAGAGGTTGTAACAACTGTTTATTACAGTAAGCATTTGTCGTATTTCCACAACAACGGAGCCCAGCAGACATGCTAGCAGCAACAGCAATTTCTGTTTATTACACAGGATTTAGTTTAGTTTATGTCTCACTTGCTTCTGCGAAAAAGTGAATTGTATTTTTGTATTTTACTATCTTTAGTATTGTACACTAACTTATTCTAAGTTTTCCCGCATATTTGAGTACATCTCCATTGTGTCAGCTGACTCTGGATTCAGCGTAGTAGCCTAACTTTGATTGCAAATGGTTCAAATGGCTCTGAGCACTATGGGAATTAACTTCTCAGGTCATCAGTCCCCTAGAACTTAGAACTACTTAAACCTAACTAACCTAAGGGCATCACAAACATCCATGCCCGAGACAGGACTCGAGCCTGCGACCGTAGCGGTCCCGCGGTTCCAGACTGTAGCGCCTAGAACCGCTCGGCCCCTCCGGCCGGCCTTTGATTGCACCCAGCGACTTCTTGGACTAGTATTGTATTCGTTGTGGTATAGGAGAACATTGATTAAAGATGGATAGGGACTGTGTCTGTTGTGTACAGATGTAAGGGGAACTGGCCACAGTCCGTAAAGAGCCGTGCTGCCCACTGTCGACTGGCTTCAGGCTGCTGCCCTGGGCTGCAGTGGCATTAGGATGGTGGATGGCGAACAGTGGTACTGTCGCGAATCTCTGGGAGGAAGGCGAAAGGGCCTACTAGCCGAACGGCTGTTACCCTATGCCTTAAAAAGAGGTATTGCCCAATGCTGGAAGTACATCTGAACTATGACGGGACGCATCGTCTGTTGAACCTGAGGGTCAATTTCCCTGAAAGGTTCGAACAAGTGCAAAGGGTAAACTGCTTGTAATTTGGAGTCCGAACTTTAGGCGAGTGATGGAGTCCCTTAGAGAAATAGCAGACAGTGTCGTATCCGGCAGCAGTTGAGAGCACTCGGTGCCCCCGGCTGCAAACCGTGGCTCATGATGGGTCGAATGACGCCTGCCGCTTGGATTTAGAGGCCATCCTAGATTTCTGCAGGCGACTGGCTGCTTTGGTGAAGACAGACAGCTTTGCTTGCAAGGTGGAAGCAGAGCTAGCGTTTTCAGCGTCGTTCCCAGAACCGATCGAGGTCCTATGGTATTAAGCGGAGTAGAAGGCTTCAACCATAGTTTTGGACGACTCTGCAACCATCTTGTACGCGGATTTCTTGACCTCCGTTGTCGGGTCGAGAATTGCAGGAGACGTCTCCCCTCCACCCTCCCTCCTCACGCATGCACTACACGCAGGAAGCTGGTTCTGGGGTAGCGGAGCACGTGTGGCGCCCACATGTGGTTTTTTTTTAGAATACATAAATTACCCCAAAGGCACTATAAGATACTTTCTGATCTCAGACAGAGAAGAATACTATCCTGATTAATTGAAGAGAGCCGGCCGAAGTGGCCGTGCGGTTCTAGGCGCTGCAGTCTGGAACCGCGAGACCGCTACGGTCGCAGGTTCGAATCCTGCCTCAGGCATGGATGTGTGTGATGTCCTTAGGTTAGTTAGGTTTAACTAGTTCTAAGTTCTAGGGGACTAATGACCTCAGAAGTTGAGTCCCATAGTGCTCAGAGCCATTTGAACCATTTTTGAATTGGGTTCTTCATGGCAGATCGTAGATGTAAAATGTTAATATGGAATTGGTGTATGGAAGAGTCTATGGAAAGGTCTCAAAACTAGTCTCGCTTATAACCGGTAACAATGCCCACACAGAGATAGTGACAGAAACCTGGTTGCTACCAGATGTTTTAGCAATGAAATTCTAAATTTCCATTGGAATGTACACTGATGAGACAAAACATTATTGTTCCGGCGGAACCACAAGCGCCGGAACGCAGACGCAGTACGCAAGACCAGAGTAGGCGGTGAGGAAATGTCGACCAATGGTGTCCGGAATTGGACCGCGCCGCGCCAGGAGAGACACCTGGAAGAAGTGAAAATAAGCGCCGCTTCTGCTAGCCTCGGCCACGCAGATCAGCCCAGTCTGCAACGACATTAGTGCTACGCTATCAGATTGTCGTGATCCGTATCAAGCGCTTACTAGGACTTCGTATGTAGCATAAACTTTACTGTTTACATGTCGCCTTCCGCTAGCGACATTTGCTGTAAAAAAAAATGGCTCTGAGCACTATGGGACTCAACTGCTGAGGTCATTAGTCCCCTAGAACTTAGAACTAGTTAAACCTAACTAACCTAAGGACATCACAAACATCCATGCCCGAAGCAGGATTCGAACCTGCGACCGTAGCGGTCTTGCGGTTCCAGACTGCAGCGCCTTTAACCGCACGGCCACTTCGGCCGGCATTTGCTGTAATAAAAGTTAAGTATTGTCAATTTTCTTCGTAGAAATAAAACTGCTAATGTTATTTGGTTGAATTGTTGTATAGCATTCTGAGAACGCTACATCCATTAGGCACCCTATTAGCGACGAGTGGGCAAGACATCACAACTGGCGACGAGGTGTTAGAAACACCTGCCGGCCACGGACTTCTGTTTTTCTTGTTGCTGGCTCCTTAATTCTCTCTTGTCTTTACTTTGCAGGGGCGCATATTGCTTTAAGAGTTTCTTGTCGTTTTTGCTAATCAGTGTTTTCAGGTGGGCGTTGCAGAAATATTCTTTGCCTATTTTGCTTGCCTTATGTATTTGTTATATTTGTCTCTTCAAACATGGCCACCCCACCTGTCCCGCCCCTTGCTCAGGCGCCACAGCCGCAAGCGTTCGATTCCACACAACTAATGCAGATGTTGCAGTTCGAGACGCAGCAAATCGCCACCCTGCTAAACACGGTGCAGCAGCTACTGGCCAACGCTGCGCGCCAGGCAGAACAAGCACCACCTACTACAGCTGCTATACCACCTTTTCGACAGTTTTGTGACGGAGAAGAGGAATGGCTCGAGTGGTTATTACAATCTGAGGCACATTTACGTGCCCACAATGTTGCAGGTACTGTGAAACTTCCCTATCTATTATTTACGGTAGGAAGTGCAGTGTTTAGATTAATTAAACTCTTTCCTAGCGCCACTGCGAGTGAACTGTCGTACGACCAAGTACTAACATCACTAACAAACTATCATAACCAACAAGTGAATGTGGTAGCAGCTAGGTATCAATTCTTCAATTACAAAAAAAACGGTCAGAACAAACTTATCGCGAGTGGGTAACAGATTTGCGGGGTATGACGAGGAAATGCAAATTCAGATGTGCTTGAGGTGCTTTATATTCGTATATTATATTATGTGATGCGATCGTGTACAATGTGCCTGATGTCAAAGTCAGAGAGCAAATTTTGAAACAGTCCGATTCATCCTTTCAGCAGGTAGTGCAAATATTAGATCAGTATGATTCCGGTGCCTTGTCAGCTCATCCATCTGAGCAGCCAGCTATTTGTTGGGTTGAGTCCCTTAGTTGCGAGCGCCCCATTCCGCACCGGCGGCGAGCGCTCGCCAAACTGAGTAAACAACTTTCTACGCCACCTAACCTGTTCGCTAAACAGACGGCTACGCAGGCGAAGAGAATTAAGTCTTGCCCTCGCTGTCACACACGGCACAAACGCCAAGACTGCCCCTCCCGACAAGCTCAGCGTTACGCTTGTGGTTGGAAAGGACATGTGCAATTCATATGTTCGCAACGGAACACACATAAGAATTCGGCCCACTCACAAAAGTCTCGTCACAAGGCCCATGTCATTAATGCAGTACATTCCAAGTCTGCAACTACCAAGCGTGCAGTTTCTACAGTGATATGCCAGTCAAACAAACTTTTTGTTCACTTTCTTATTTGTGGGAAACGTGTGAAATTTCAGTTGGACATGGTGCCTCTTTCACACTTCTAAATCGTCACACATAAGAACTGTTAGGCTCTCCGCGTCTGTCTCAAACCATCACGCAACTGACGTCTTATAATTGACAATACATTCCCGCTCTCGGAACATGTGTCGCTCACATACACTAACAGTGACTTTTACAGTGCTACATTCACGCCAGTGTGAGAACATATTTGGTCGTGATTCTTTTGATTTGTTTGGCTTCCACATTGAGGACAATGTGTAGTCAGTGTCTGCATTCAACGCAAAAGGCAGTGTAGAGTGTGAAGAGTCGTGGATATCCAAGCACGTAGCGCCTAGTGATAGTTTCAATGTCCTATATCTTTCTGTAGATGTTCACGACAGTAGCACTTGAATATTCGACCAACTTCGTCACAGTTTAGAGATACTCGTTCACACGCTCTGCGTAATAATAATGTCCCTTTCTATCCAAGTCGATTACCTTAATGCATTTCCTCATTTTAGCCCGTACCTACACTTGGGCGATCCACCGTCTCTCTCTGCTCCGCTTACACACTTTTGTTGCCGCGTCATGTGTCCGCAACGTCACCGGCGGCAACCAACGTCATAGTGGGCAGTTGTAATAATATTTAGGTTTATCAGTGTATATCTTTAAGATAGGCTGAAAACCGGTGGTGGTGTGGTTATAGCCGTAAAAAGAGATACTATCTATTTAGTCCGAATAAGAAATTATTTGTGTGAAGGAAAGTGTTAAGTGAGGATCAAACAGGGTCATCCGTTGCTTTTATTGACCCGCTAAAGCTTGGAAAATGTTCGCACTGATTTCTTGGCCAAATTACATTATTAGGAGGAGATTTCAGCCTACCAGTTATAGACTGGGAGACATAAATGATTAAGGCGTGTAGAAGGGACATTCAGTCAAGTGAAATTGTTCTAAATGTTTTATCCGAAAATTATCTTGAGCTGCTAATCAGAGAACCGGCTCGTAAAAAGAAGGTATTAGACCACTTGGTACCTAACAGGCCTGAAATTTCCGACTTCGTTAACTTAGAACAAGGTATCAGCAATCGTAAGACAGTTAGTCTCACTGGAATCGGTTGTAAACGGGAGAAAAAAGAAAGGTAGAAAGATATTTCTGCTTAGCAAGGATCTCAAGGAATACCCTGTTGGAAAAAAAGAGCAACACCAAGAAGGAGTTGTGCGACATAAACGAAAGTTGGTCAGCGCGTTTCTACATCTGAAAGATGTTTATTCCAATTTCGCGCAACTCGCATCTAATGGCACCTCTATGAGATGCAAACCAGGTTAGCTTTAATTGCACGCTGCATCGGTCGTGAGCGTTAGTTACTTTCGAGATTGGACTCGTGAGTTGATGTCAGTCAAGAATACCCATAAGGCGACAAAGATGCCATTATCAGCACCTCGCTGAGGTGGATTGAGGTCGTTTAATAGTGCTACGAGGAACTGGATGTTTCTTCTGCGATATTGCAGAATGACTTGGCAGGAATGTAACAACTGTACGTGATTCCTGGCAGCGCAGGACACGAGAATGCATGGTCGCAAGAAGACGAAGCTCGGGACGACCAGGTGCTACTACCGGGAGGAAGGACCGTCTTGTTCGGCGTATGGCTCTGGGACATCATACTGCGTCTGCAGCAGCGATCTGAGCAGCAGTTGCCACCACAGTGACACAACGAACTGTTACAGATCGGTTATTTAAAGGACAACTCCGAGCCTGACACCCAATAGCGTGCGAGAGCTCATTGGAGGGCAGGGTGGAGATATGCTGTGTTTTCCAATGAAAACTGGTTCTGCCTCGGTTCCAAAGATGGCCGTGTGTTGGTTAGGCCACTTGAGGGCCTGCATCCAATCAGTGTGCGTGCTAGACACACTGGACCTACACCTGGAGTTGTGGTCTATGGTGCGATTTTGCATGACAGCAGGAACACTCTCGTAGTAATCCTTCTCACCCTAACTGCAAGTTTGTGGGTCAGTCTGGTGATTCGCCTGTTGTGCTGCCATTGATGAACTGCATTACAGGGGGTGTTTTCCAACAGGACTGCGCTAGCCCTTATACCACTGTTGTAATCCAACGTGTTCTACAGAGCGTCGATATGGTGACTCGGCCTGCCCCATCGCCAGATCTGTCTCCAATCGAGCGCATATCGGACATCGTCGGATGACAACTTCTGAGGTCATCAGTCCCCTAGAACTAGAACTACTTAAACCTAACTAACCTAAGTACATTACACACATCCATGCCCGAGGCAGGATTCGAGCCTGCGACCGTAGCGGTCGCGCGGTTCCAGACTGTAGCGCCAAGAACCGCTCGGCCTCTCCGGCCGCCAACTCCATCCCAGAAGCTGACATTCGGCACCTGTACATCACAATGTATGCACGTTTGCGTGCTTGCATTAAACATTCTGGCTGTTACACCGGTTAATGTATCAGCGTTTCACATTAAACTGTGATCTGGCAATGTTACCTAGTCAAACGTATTTCCGAAATTTCATTACTCCATATTAATTATTTTTCGGTGTTGCGATTTTTTTTTACCGTCAGTGTAGATCTGAGATTATCTGGACGGTCAACAAGAAAATTTCACCTCCAGTACTGACGACGCTGAGCAGCAAATGAAAAAGTTTAAGAGTACACTACAGTACACTGCAGGTAGGTACGTGCCGAGCGAAATTGTGAAGGATGGG
This sequence comes from Schistocerca americana, assembly GCF_021461395.2. Lineage (NCBI taxonomy): Eukaryota > Metazoa > Arthropoda > Insecta > Orthoptera > Acrididae > Schistocerca > Schistocerca americana. The sequence goes on from NC_060130.1 coordinate 635,279,254, forward strand.
AAAAACCCGCTGTGGCTAATGGTGTTAGAAAACTGAAACGAAAGTAACGAGAGCGTCACAGCGAATTTAAAAGCCAACGCCTCACAGAGAGACAAGAACTGAACGAAGCCAAAATGGGTGAATGGGATGCCATGCGTGAAGCGTTCAACCAATTCGAAATTAAAATCTTATGACTAGACAGAAAATCTTATGAAGTTTTGGTCTCATGTTAAATCAGTTAATGGATCGAAGTTAACTGTCTAGCTACTCAGTGACCATAACGCTATCGAAACGGAGGATAACACAGAGAAAGACGAAATACTGAACGTCTTTCTCCAAAAATGTTTCACACAGGACCATCCATACGGTTCGATCATAGATTTCCTTTTGTTTTTGGTGCATGTGAATGACCTCCCTTCTAATCTCAGACAATAAGCTAAACTGGCACTATTTGCTGATGATACAAGCATAATTATTAATCCAGTAAAAGAAACTCCAATAGAAAATGAAACAAATAGTGTCTTTGAAAAGTTATTAATTGGTTTTCTCCGAATGGGCCTGTTCTGAACTTAAAAAAAAAAAAAAAAAGAAATACATCAAATTTCCTGCAGCAAAGAGTACAGTTCCTTCAATAAATATAACACATCAACAGAAGTCAGTAGCCAGGGCAGTTTTTGGGTGTACATACAGATGAGAATCTTAATTGGAAAATTCATATTCTGTATCTTCTAAAGCGCTAAACCCACTAGGTTCAGCAACTTCTGCAATCAGAATAAGTGCCAATTTTTAGAATATAGAAATTAGTAAACTAATATACTTTGCCTACTTTCACTCTCTGATGTCATACTGAAAAATATTTTGGGGTAACTCAACACTTAGGCGAAAAGTATTCACTGCTCAAAAGAAAGTGGTTAGAATAATGTGTGGGGCTTATAGTCGCACGTCTTGTGGGGATCTGTTTAAAAGGTCAAGAATTCTTACAACAGCCTCACAGTACATTTACTCCGTAACAAAATTTGTTCTCAACAACATGGACCAGTTTATAAACAAAAGTGACATTCATGATTATAATACCAGAAGAAAGAGAGATTTACACTGTCTTCTACTTAACCTATCTTTGGCATAAAAAGGGGTAAAATATGCTGCTGAAAAACTTTTCGATTAATTACCAGATGAAATAAATGTCTGACAGACAGCAGTAATAGTTTCAAAAATAAATTAAAATCATAATCAAAATATCCACGGGTGTGCTGCCGGTCTATAGTGTCCAACGGGCATTACTGGTTCAAAATGCCTCTGAGCACTATGGGACTCAACATCTTAGGTCATAAGTCCCCTAGAACTTAGAACTACTTAAACCTAACTAACCTAAGGACATCACACACACCCATGCCCGAGGCAGGATTCGAACCTGCGACCGTAGCAGTCCCGCGGTTCCGGACTGCAGCGCCAGAACCGCCAGACCACCGCGGCCGGCAACGGGCATTACTCCATATTAATTATTTTTCGGTGTTGCGATTTTTTTTACCGTCAGTGTAGATCTGAGATTATCTGGACGGTCAACAAGAAAATTTCACCTCCAGTACTGACGAAGCTGAGCATCAAATGAAAAAGTTTAAGAGTACACTACAGTACACTGCAGGTAGGTACGTGCCGAGCGAAATTGTGAAGGATGGGAAAAACCCGCTGTGGGTTTGATTATCAAATACGCCGGGAGAAACTCAAGAATCAAATTGAAATCATATCTCCTTGACAATAACTTCTACAAATGGTTCAAATGGCTCTGAGCACTATGGGACTTAACATCTGAGGTCATCAGTCCCCAATAACTTCTACATCACAGATGAATTCTTGAATAGGAATAAATAAATCTATGCAATTTGTGCCATGTAAGGGAATGGGGTAGACAATAAAAATTTTAAGCTTAAAAAAAAAAAAAACCTTGATTCATGTGTGCATTTCTTACGCACTTCACACGTTTCACATAACCTCGGTTACAGTGAGATTGATCAGTGGAACACTCAACTAACTAACTCTATTTCATCCTTTGAATCGTCGTACATCCGTCAGAATCATAGATATTGAAATAAGTGACAATGGAAGAGTGAGAGACTGTATGGAGGACATACCTGAAGGGTGGATGTTTTATTTTATTGAAAACTATTTAAAGGTAAGTGTGGGGAAGTCTTGTGCGATCGTGAGCCATGTGACATATTTCCAGTGTGCATGCTTTTATATAAAAGCAGCCAGAATGAAGGTTAGGTGAGAACTGGATTAATATTTTGTTTTGAGACTAATACGGACTTGGTTTTGTTTTTATTTGAATTTGGTTTGTAAAATTAGAAGTTCTTTCATATTTACGTCCTGTAATTCTATTGGATGTGTTATGGATTACAGTGAGTAATTGTGAGCGAGAGCTTTTCTGAGTGTCCATTCAGTTCATCAGCCAATGAGAATGAGGCATTTCCCGCGCTTAGTATGGGACTTTATCCTCTACATCTACATACATACTCCGCAATCCACCATACGATGCGTGGCGGAGGGTACATCGTACCACAACTATCATCTTCTCTCCCTGTTCCACTCCCAAAGAGAACGAGAGAAAAAATGACTGCCTATATGCCTCTGTACGAGCCCTAATCTCTCTTATCTTTTGTGGTCTTTCCGCGAAATGGAAGTTGGTGGCAGTAAAATTGTAGTGCAGTCAGCCTCAAATGCTGGTTCTCTAAATTTCCTCAGTAGCGATTCACGAAAAGAACGCCTCCTTTCCTCTAGAGACTCCCACCCGAGTTCCTGAAGCATTTCCGTAACACTCGCGTGACGATCAAACCTACCAGTAACAAATCTGGCAGCCCGCCTCTGAATTGCTTCTATGTCCTCTATATCCTACCTGATAGGGATCCCAAACGCTCGAGCAGTACTCAAGAATAGGTCGTATTAGTGTTTTGTAAGCGGTCTCCTTTACAGATGAACCACATCTTCCCAAAATTCTACCAATGAACCGAAGACGACTATCCACCTTCCACACAACTGCCATTACATGCTTGTCCCACTTCATGTCGCTCTGCAATGTTACGTCCAAATATTTAATCTACGTGACTGTGTCAAGCGCTACACTACTAATGGAGTATTCAAACATTACAGGATTCTTTTTCCTATTCATCTGCATTAATTTACATTTATCTATATTTAGAGTTAGCTGCCATTCTTCACACCAATCACAAATCCTGTCCAAGTCATCTTGTATCCTCCTACAGTCACTCAACGACGACACCTTCCCGTACACCACAGCATCATCAGCAAACAGCCGCACATTGCTATCCACCCTATCCAAAATATCATTTATGTAGATAGAAAACAGCGGACCTAGCACACTTCCCTGGGGCACTCCAAATGATACCCTCACCTCCGATGAACACTCACCATCGAGGACAACGTACTGGGTTCTATTACTTAAGAAGTAGGTAAGAAGTTAGTTCAACGGGTCGAGGAGTGGTTCGTAGCCGTTTTAGTGAGGAGAACATGTGGCACAGCGCCACACCTATTTCAGCTAACATAAAGAAAAGCATTCATTCTCTTGGTGTTTTTAACGTAAATGTGAAGCGACTAAAGTTTTTAAGCGTTCAATGAAATTTTGAGATTTTTATGTGAATTAGTCTGGAAGTTATTTCTGTGTCAAATTTCTGGACCATTGACAACTCCGCGTGGCATGTTTCGTGAACTTTACGGAATTTATGCTGAGCACTTCCTTTAAAGAAGACCATTGAACGATGTAGTAGCTCGCGAATAGCTGTGAGTCAGTGACGGTTCAGATCGTAGAATTTGTTCGGGCTGGAGTTGCAACTTCAGGTTGCTTTACGTGTGAAAAGTTGCAGCAAACTAATATAACACTGAACTTGCAATAATAATAGTTTTGTGGCAATGACTGCGGACTTGTTAACCATCTAAAATTTGTCCCAGAGACAATAAAAGAGAGTAAAGTAAACCTTAAACCTGTTATGCACGTAGGTATAATCCGGAATGCCCGATATTTTCTTAGGAACTTACAGATACTCTCTCCAATCTTGAGTTATGCGACCTCTGTTTGATAGGTAATATTCGATGTTCCTTCAACGGTTTTTTCATGGACTATACTAGTATCTATTCTCAGTCAGGGGACTGGATTTCAAGAAGCCTATCAATCTTGGCGGACTGAATTTTATCCACCGAAACTAAAACATAGACTTTCTGACCGAATCGTGACCTGAAATGGGTGAAGGAGTAGCAGAAAAGAACCTGCCACGACGTAGGGGGTCTTGATACCACATTCTTTCGATAGTACTCCTGTGACTCTTACTGTTGCCACAACGAGTAGAGTATAGTTGAGATCCATAATAGTTTGTCCTATGGACTGCAATGTTACCTGATTAGGTAAGTGAACGCAATGGCCGTTAGATTCACTTGTGCCTGGTGGGTGAAAATATGGTCCTTTCTCCGTCAGGTGACCGATTATAACTCTCCCTTGCACAGAGGGGCATGATGACTTTCTTTAGGGTACGACATCGAGACCAATATAATGCTATTAATAAAAGGTATGTGAAATTACATCGTGATGGGTTTAAGTACGAATCTTCTGTCTATCACTTACCAGGATAAATTGGAAGCCACAATTTCATTACCTTATGATTTATTAAATAAACATCAGAGAACCTAGTGGTAGAACAAGTATATACAATGGTTATTTTTATATAGCTGTTTCTACTGGCACGAACTGTTGTGGTTTTGTATTTATGTTATCAGACAAAGATAATGGCTGAAGGCCAATCTTAGATGAAACTTAAAACTTGCATCATAGATCAACACATGCTCATTCTGGGGGTATCTCAGAGGCGACTACATATTCTAATTTTCATTTGTCTCTCTTCTCAGATGTGGTTTCCATTCAAAACAGATTCTGTGGCAACCAACAACAAACATATCTCTAGTATGATCACAGCCAAAGTGCAATGAGTCCAATGACCTGTGTTTGGTGATTTCTGAAACATCTGCCTATTCTAAGTAGGAAAAACTTTTTTTCATTATAGACAGCACTATTCCGGTATGAAGGGAAAATCTTGGCGGTCGTTGGGACGCTAGTCGCCTTGGCGTTTTACAATTGGTGAATCGTTCCGCGAACGCTGTGTCTAAAATAAAGAAATACCTGGTATGTTGAAAGGGCATAATGAAACCTTAATATATTCGTGCTGGAATTCTAACCACGAACCCCCAGTTAAGAACGTTCTGACAGCCAAGCACACGCACCAGTACGGTGTACAACAGGCGCTCACGAATCTTTTTCGATAAAGTTTCCGAGTCACAAGAATCTTCTGCCGAAAACATCGTAAGTCACTGAAAGGCATTAAATAAGGTGAGTCGTGCCAATTTATCAAACTCGTAATATGAGAAGGTCTTCTAATAAATCCAGAGCGTTTGGGCGAGATATACTTTACACGACTTCTCAACTTAATTGCTATGTTGCAAGACTTTTTCGTAAGTGATGTCGTTAACACACAAGTCTGCTGACTAAACTAGAAACCTTGTAAACAACCACACTGGAAATCGAATCTGTTCCCTGCTCTGTGTCATAATGTTGCTGGTAAATTAAAATGTCGTCGCATGCAGAAAGCAAAAGCTCCACCTTTATCAATGATACTACGGTTTCATGTAAAGTGCTTTCCATCCCAAATACAAACATGTTATCATGAGATTTAATTCTCTTTTCACTGGATCGTATTTATTGTATAAACTGCTTAGCTATTTTCCATTGGCTGACACATCACGTAAATTTGTTACAGTGAATGAACTGTTATTTACGAACTAAGTCAAATAAAGTAAAGTGGAGGTTAAATTCAAGCAGCAGATGAATACGTGGGAAAGAGCTAGGAAGCCAAATATGATCTTGGAACCAGTAAGCAATTGTTAATTCGTTTTCGAATGCCCTTAAATAGAAAGGCCCACACGGGTGGAAAATGAATTTAGGATAGAACTCGACTGTTGCTCTTTTAAAGTATTACCGTTGCCCAGAAACTAAGTAATGGTTGTTGGTTCAAATGGTTCAAATGGCTCTGAGCACTATTGGACTTAACTACTGAGGTCATCAGTCCCCTAGAACTTAGAACTACATAAACCTAACTAACCTAAGGACATCACACAAATCCATGCCCGAGGCAGGATTCGAACCTGCGACAGTAGCGGTCACGCGGTTCCAAACTGAAGCGCTTAGAACCGCACGGCCACACCGGCCGGCGATGGTTGTTCGACTGAGATTCGAGTGTAGTCTCAATAACAACGTTCACCACTGAGATATGTTGTCGCAGTAGGTAGACACTGTAACAAGACAATTCATGGCTATAAATCTCGGATCCCTGACAAGAGAGAATAAGAATAGAACGAATGGAACGGTGATAATCAGTGTTCGATAGGTAGAGTATGTTACTTCCTGGCTTCAAATGGCTCTGAGCACTATGGGACTCAACTGCTGAGGTCATTAGTCCCCTAGAACTTAGAACTAGTTAAACCTAACTAACCTAAGGACATCACAAACATCCATGCCCGAGGCAGGATTCGAACCTGCGACCGTAGCGGTCTTGCGGTTCCAGACTGCAGCGCCTTTAACCGCACGGCCACTTCGGCCGGCTGTTACTTCCTGAAAAGGAATGTATGGTGGGGAGTTAAAGAACTAGCAAGTGCCCTCACTGAAATGACCACGTCTCCTTTTTCTAGTGGTCTTTGTTCCGTTCATACAGTTCTGTAGCCTGCAACCCATCATAAGAGAATATCTATGTAGCTCTCCCCTGAAAGATTTTGGTCTCTTGGTTGAATATAATCGTATACAAGAGAAAATGCTCCAACTTGTTTTAAGTGTCAGTCACAGAACACGAGAACATTAAATTTATGACGTTTAACTCGAAACTATTTAAAAGGACATTTGCGGTTTTTTTCATGTGGATGTAACCAATTACACTTCTCTCTTTAATACGCGACCTGACACGCTTTTAATCCTATTTCACACTTCGTGTCACGTGAAAGTTTTCTCAAATACTACAGATGAGGTACTGATAACACACACGAATTACTAAAAAACCGTTGAAGCAGCTCACAGGATAGTCTCTGGTGAATATTGTGGTCGATAAAGTGAACTTTTTTCTGTTTTCTCCTTCTTAAACCGTAGCTTTCTAGTAAAACTTAGCTGATCATTCTCTCTCTTTTAAGTCACTAATGCAGTGATCCATTGTCGAGCGAATGTTGCCCATTTTCACCTTAATGTCCAGAAAGTCACCATTCTGTAAGCTACTCATATAGCGAAGCAGGTTCTCTAATGTAGAGTACCTTGTCCAGAATCACTTAGTGCCCACCTGTAGTTGCTGGAAGGCATCTTACGGACCATGAGATATATTTGTACACTGAAATCTCTCAAAATTTTTGTAGAACGTAATATAGATGAGATGTCTTTGACACAAAGTCTGTAAAATAATACGAAGCCATGGTAATCTTACAGGTAAAGCCGCTTCAACGCAGATCAATTACTGTATTTGTAAAATCATCATAGTTTCTAATCCCGTCCTGCACACACCCTACACTTAAATTTCGTTCCTCTATACACAAAATCTAGTTTTGCTCTTTCGTCTGGCACTTTTCTTTCAGCAGACAGATGACCAGACTTTTTGTCGAGAGGAACGACATTTAAGTGTAAGGTATGTGCAGGCAGGATTACAAACTATGATGCTTTTACAAATAGATTATATGAACCGTGTTTAAGTGACTTTTCCAATAAGTTTAACATGCATTTCGTATTATTTTGCAGACGTTGTGTCAAAGACATCCCATTTATATTGTGTTCTACAAAAATTTGGAGAGATTTCAGTGTAAAAATACATTATGTGGTCAAAAGTATCCGGATACCCCCAGAAACATATGTTTTTCATATTAGGTGCATTGTGCTTCCACCTACTGCCAGGTACTCCATATCAGCGACCTCAGTAGTCATTACACATGGTGAATGTAGACCGGGGCGCTCCGCGGAACTCGAGGACTTCAAACGTGGCTAGGTGATTAGTGTCACTTGGGTAATACGTCTGTAGGCGAGATTTCTACACTCCTAAACATCCCTAGGTCTACTGTTTTCGATGTGATAGTGAAGTGAAAATGTGCAGCACAAAAGCGCACAGGCAGACTTCGTCTGTTGACTGACAGAGACAGCCGACAGTTGAATAGGGTCGTAATGTGTAATAGGTAGACATTTCTCCAGGCTATCACACATGAATTCCAAACTGAATTAGGATCCACTGCAAGTACTATGACAGTTAGGCGGGAGGCGAGAAAAGTTGGATTTCATGGTCGAGCGGCTGCTCATAAGCCACACATCACGCCGGTAAATGCCAAACAACGCCTCGCTTGGTGTAAGGAGCGTAAACAATGGACGATTTAATAGTGAAAAATGTGTGTGTGTGTGTGTGTGTGTGTGTGTGTGTGTGTGTGTGTGTGTGTGTGTGTGTGTGTATGTATGGTTTTGGGATCTTATTGGCGCCCAACGACGAAGTTATCAGCGCCGTAACAATGATTAAAATAAACGACTGTGGATAAGAACGGAAACTGTCGTACACGCATGCACACGAAATAACCATACAATTACTTTTTGCCACAGGCACTCGGAGTGACGAATCACGGTACACAATGTGGCGATCCGATGGCAGGGTGTGGGTATGGCGAATGCTTGGTGAACGTCATCTGCAGAGTGTGTTGTGTCAACAGTAAAATTCGGAGGCGGTGGTGTAATGGTGTGGTCGTGTTTTTCATGGAGGGGGCTTGCACCCCTTGCTATTTTGCCTGGCACTATCGCAGCACAGGCCTACATTGATGTTGTAAGCACCTTCTTGTTTCCCACTGTTGGAGAGCAATTCGGGGATGGCGATGGCATCTTTCAGTACGATTGAGCACCTGTTCATAATGCACGGCCTGTGCCGGAGTGGTTACACGACAATAACAACCCTGTAATGGACTGGCCTGCACAGAGTCCTGACCTGATTGCTATAGAACACTTTTGGGATGATTTGGATCGCCGACTTCGTGCCAGGCCTCACCGACCGACATCGATACCTCTCCTCAGAGCAGCACTCCGTGAAGAATGGGCTGCTATTTCCCAAGAAATCTTCCAGCACCTGATTGAACGTATGTCCACAAGAGTGGAACCTGTTATCAAGGCTAAAGGTGGGCCAACACCATATTGAATTCCAGTATTACCGTTGGAGGGCGGCACGAAATTGTAAGTCATTTTCAGCCAGGTGTCCGGATACTTCTGATCACATAGTGTATATCTCAGGATCCGTAACTTGCCTTCCAGCAACTACTGGATATTACTTGATACTCTACTTTGGACCAGGCACTCTACATTACAGAACTTGCTTCGCTATATGAGTAGCTTACAGAATGGTGACTGGGTGGATATTAACACCAAAATGGACAATATTCGCTCCACAATGAATTAATACAGTAATGACTCAGAGAGAATGATCAGGTAAGTTTTACTAGCAACCTACAGTTGTAAGTAGCCTTTTAGGTTTTTATGTTGGTAGTCCCACGTAGTGCTGTGTATGAAAATCGCTGACTGCGCTGTGTGCAGTCTGTGGCTGGTTGGACTCATTGTTGGAATACTCGCTAGTGTAGCGTTGGGCAGTTGGATGTGAACAGCGCGTAGCGTTGGACAGTTGGTGGTGAGACGCCAGCAGTGATGGATGTGGGGGGGAGAGATGCCAGACTTGAGAGCGGACGATCTGGACGTGTGTCCGTCAGAAAAAGGAAATTTGTAAGACTGGATGTCATGAACTGATATATATTATGACTTTTGAACACTATTAAGGTAAATACATTGTCTGTTCTCTATCAAAATCTTTCATTTGCTAACTGCCTATCAGTAGTTAGTGCCTTCAGTAGTTAGAATCACTTAGCTGGCAGTATTGGCGCTCGCTGTATTGCAGTAGTTCGAGTAACGAAGATTTTTGTGTGGTAAGTGATACGTGAAAGGTATAGGTTATTGTTAATCACGGCCATTTTTTCTAGGGATTGTCGAAAGTCAGATTGCGTTGCGCTAAGAAATATTGAGTGTCAATTTAGTTATGATTAGAATAAGTAAAGAGAGAACTGTCTGAGTACGTTCAGTTCTGCTCAGCTGTTTGAAAATCAAATAAAGTAGTTTACCAGTACAGTCATTCTTAATTTTTGAAGGGGAAGTTTCACAGTTTGTGAAGGAGCAATTGGAAAACAGTTTACTTTATTGACCATGATATTCCCCAAAGACTATCCTGTGTGCTTCTTCAAAGTTTTTTTCCAATTCCTGGTGCTTACAACCACATTAGGAATACGTGTGTATTATCATTACCCCACCTGTCGTATCTGAGAAAACCTTCCGGTGACATGAAGAGTGAAGTCGGATTAAAAGCGCGCCAGGTCGCAAACTGAAGAGAGAAGTACAATCGGTTACATCCACATGAAAAATTGTGAATGATGTTTTAGATTAAATAGAATTTCGCCAAAGCTTACGCGTAGAGGTGGATGTTTAGATGCAATCTCGGAAATAGTTGCTATTAAAATCCAGGCATATATGCTGGCTTTCTTATTTTCCGATAGTAGTGATGTGAGGGGCATTTATCCTTCAGACACTTCAGGCAAATAAGCTCAAAGATCTTACTCTTAAGGTCATAAAAAAGCTAACACATGTAGGGAACACCATTTTGTCACTTATAAGTGATGAGAACAGGATCAACGGTAATTTCTTTCAACTTCTTTGTGGTGACGCTATAAAGAATTGCACGCCTAGTCCATTTCATCCGACAGAGAAAATATTTTTGCTTTATAACACCGTTAATCTGTTTCATTGCACGCCTAGTCCATTTCATCCGACAGAGAAAATATTTTTGCTTTATAACACCGTTCATCTGTTTCAAAGTATACGTCATAACTGGCTAAATCAAAGTGACGAGGAACAAACGTTTGTATTTCCTTATTTTCAGGATTTTTCTTATGTTTTAACTTCTAATTTTAAAGATCGTTCATCAATGAGAAGGGAGTAAATTATTCACGTTCGCACCATCGTTGTCGAAGATAGTATTGCATCCCCAACTATTCTCTGTCACAATCTTTAGCCGGCAATGCATGTCATTGATGAAAAGAACGTGTCAGCTCTACACTCATTATTCCAAGAGCAATTTTACGTAGGCAGAGCAGAATTTATTCAGATTAGTCGTTCGTGGTGGAAGAATGTGAAAGTTCGCTCTCCCAAGACTAGTTGTCGCCTCAGAGACCCATTAAAAGAACCAGCACGCAGTGTTGATGATGCGAGTATTAAGTACTTGAAAAATTTTGCGAAGTTCCTAATGTACTGGATGAACTTACCAACACCTGTACCTCCCTCTAAACATACTGGAAAAATAAAACCCCTACCGATTTTGCTTGTTACATACAACAATAAAGACACTCACGCATTTAACGTAATACATTTTCAGCCTGTCCTGGGCTGCAGATATTTGTTATGAAATAAGTTTGAGACGGATTCTCGAGAATAGGTTTGGTCGACACAGCCAGACGTGTGTTGCATACTACCATGTGTTTGTTTCATAGCTCTTAGACTCCAAAAAGAAGCTGAAAAAGCCGGCCGGTGTGGCCGAGCGGTTCTAGGCGCTACAGTCTGGAACAGCGCGACCGCTACGGTCGCAGGTTTGAATCCTGCCTCGGGCATGGATGTGTATGATGTCCTTAGGTTAGTTAGGTTTGAGTAGTTCTAAGTTCTAGGGGACTCATGACCTCCGCAGTTAAGTCCCACAGTGCTCAGAGCCATTTGAACCATTTTGAAGCTGAAAACAATGAGAGTGTTAAAAATGAGTTCTGCGTTGTTTGGCGTCTTCTGCGCATAACGCCATGACACTGAGTTCTGTAGAAACACATCATAACCAAGTGTCTATTAGATACTTAGGATTCGGTCATGAGCAAGAAAGTAAAATACACACATTAAAGAAAGTTTTGCATCACCTCGGTTCCAAGAGTACAGAAATTTGGAATAGAGATCAACATAAACATCATTTCGCCCTTTTTATTGGTCACGAAAACCACACATTGCGTGTTGTAGCACCATACAGCGAGACCTTCAGAGGTGGTGGCTCAGATTGCTGTACACACCGGTACCTCTAATACCCAGTAGCACGTCCTCTTTTATTGATGACTGCCTGTAGTCGTCGTGGCATACTACCCACAATTTCATCAAGGTACTGTTGATCCAGATTGTCCCACTCCTCAACGAAGATTCGGTGTAGATCCCTCAGAGTGGTTGGTGGGTCACGTCGTCCATAAACAGCCCTTTTCAATCCATCCCCATCATGTTCGATAGGGTTCATGTCTTGAGAACATGCTGGCCAGTCTAGTCGAGCGATGTCGTTATCCTGAAGGAAGTCATTCACAGGATGTGCACTACGGCGGCGCGAATTGTTGTCCACGAAGTCGAATGCCTCGCCATTATGCTGCCGATATGGTTGCACTATCGGTCAGAGGATGGCGTTCACGTATCTTACAGCCTTTACGGTGCTTTCCATGACCACCAGCGGCGTACATCGATCTCACATAATGCCACTCCAGAACATCAGGGAACCTCCACCTTGCTGCACTCGATGGACCTCCTTCCGACGATTGTCTGGTTGAAGGCATATGCGACACTCATCGGTAAAGAGAACGTGATGCCAATCCTGTGCGGTCCATTCGGCATGTTGTTGGGCCCATCTGTACCGCGCTGCATGGTGCCGTGGTTGCAAAGATGGACCTCGCCATGGACGTCGGGAGTGAAGTTTCGCATCATTCAGCCTACTGGGCACAGTTTGAGTCGTAACACGACGTCCTGTGGCATCACGAAAAGCATTATTCAACATGGTGGCGTTGCTGTCAGGGTTCCTCCGAGCTGTAATCCGTAAGTAGCAGTCATCCACTGCAGTAGTAGCCCTTGGGCTGCCTGAGCGAGGCATGTCATCGACAGTCCCTGTCTCTCTGTATCTCCTCCATGTCCGAACAACATAGCTTTGGTTCACTCAGAGACGCCTGGACACTTCCCTTGTTCAGACCCCTTCCTGGCACAAAGTAACAATGCGGATGCGATCGAACCTCGAACCTCGGTACTGACCGTCTAGACATGGTTAAACTACAGACAACACAAGTCGTTTACCTCTTTCCTGGTGGAATGACTGGAAATGATCGGCTGTCTGAACCCCTCCGTCTAATAGACGCTGCTCATGCATGGTTGCTTACATCTTTGGGTTGACATCTCTGAACAGTCAAAGGTACTGTTTCTGTGATACAATATTCACCGTCAACGTCCATCTTCAGGAGTTCTGGGAATTGCGGTGATGCAAAACTTTTTTTATGTGTGTAGTAATCTCCGAAAATGATCCAAGTGTTCTGCTTTACATTGGAGGTTATGTACGGCACTGATAATTAAATTTCGTAAGGGGGTATGATAAATGTAAAGCACATTTTGTCAGTGTGGATGGCTTCACTGCAAGCGGGATAAGCAATGAGATTAACTTATACTTCCTCAATCTGTGCAGAGGCGCCTTAAAGCAGCCATCTGATTTCATACTTAAAATTTTCATTGAAGGATACAAATTATTTCAAACGTTTGTATCTGATGATTTTGAATGTTTATTTCTAAGCAGCACAAATCGTAGGGAAGTAGTCAAACAGCTTTTGGAAATAACAGTTGACTGTTATGGCATTTCAGAGACATGTACTTTTGGTAAAGATGCGAAAGAAACAATTTCAAAAACATGACACATTTTGGGAAATATTTTCACAAATAATTATTCAAAAATAAGGAACAACTGCCTTGAAACCAACAAAAAAAAATAGACATTAAGTTAAAATTTTCCAAATAGACGCAGGTATGTGTGAAGTGGTGTGTGTTTTCTTTTCAATTTGTTGGTTTTAGAATGTATGTTTTCCGTTGCCACGTGATATAAAAATCGTATTTTTAACGCTAGATCAAATTCCAGGGCTGCATGTTTCGCAAAGGCTGGAAACTGAAGCGCATTTGAACGGAACTGCAGTGATACTGTTAAAACAACAGTTTACCACTGTTATGTAATCTGCGTGAAATATACAGTGATAGTAACAGATCTCACGTCTGCACCGAAATTTCCAACTGGAAATGGCATTGTGAACTAACGCCATCTTGCCTGTGCTCTTTCCTGCATCTGTGCCTGTGTGTAATATTCAGGACGTGACGTACTAGAGGCAGTACACAGCTCACGAGAAATATGGGTCCCGCAACGAACTTGTGGCGTCACAATAGTTGACTTGTCTGCCATACTTTCACCAACGCTCGGCCCTATGCATGACCCTTGGCAAACAAGTATGTCAATAGAAAGGTGCTCACTAAAGGTATTATCTCTGTTATTTGCTATCGAAAGTTTGCATGCATTTAAACACAGAGTTAAGAATTATTACATTCGTCTGAAATAGTTACCTGCTCCCCACCGGAGACGGCTACTGGCATTTGTAAGACCTGCAGTGTCACGTGCTGCGGCGTACGTGCCGCGGTCTGTCTTTCTCGTGTGCGTCAAGGCAGTCACAGGCCACCCTTCACGAAGGCCTCGGTTATACGGACCCTGTGGCGTGTGCTACAGCACGTGACACTGCAGCAGGGCCGGCAAAGGTGTACCAGACTTCATGTGTGCCGGGCGTACGAGACGCGTGCCGGGCGAACCTTGGCCTGTCTCAGGTGTGCTCGGTCCTTCTCGGAAGTGCCCGGTGCAGCGCGACATTTGCGGTGTGGAATTTTTCAGTCGGCACGACTTTCCTCAGTTTGGCAGAATCGCGGTGTCAGCGCCGTTTACCCTTCGCTTTTATACGAAATGGAGGCTATGCCCAAATCCAAATAAAACTGAGGTAAGTGTATTCCACCTGAACAATCACGAGGCAAGATGAGAGTTACAAGAAACATTCTGCAATGAGCGATTGACGCACAACAGCCATCTAAAATATCTAGGAATCACTCTTGACCAGTCACTAACCTATAAAAAACACCTAGAAATAACCAGTCAAAAGATAAAAATTCGAAATAGCATATAAAGGAAGCTGACTGGAACCTCCTGGGGAGCTCAAGCTAACACCCTACGCACCGCAGCACTATCTCTTGTTTACTCGGTGGCAGAATACAGCGCCCCAGTCTTGTACAAGGGCACACACACGAAGAAAATAGTCATCCAGCTTAATACCACCATAAGGATTGTCTCAGGAACTCTGCAATCAACTCCACTTCCCTGGCTTCATGCCCATTGCAATACAGCTCCTCCCACCCTCAGAAGGCAACAAGCAGCTGTCCGAGAATGGAAGAAAATTAATGACCCCTCTGTCTCTGAGGATATACCTACCCGAAAAACAATGGATCATCTACCAACTACCCGCCTAAAATCCAGGAAACCTATATGGGAAGACGAAGTCCTCAAATTCCCAGAAAGGTACGACATAGCAAGGGAATGGAGGCAATACTGGTCGCTGGATAATCACCATCCTCTCATCACTGATTTTGATCCTTCGATACCGGTGGAAGGAATGCAAATGCCCAGAAGAACTTGGTGCAGACTTAATCGTGTGAGGCCATTCTCCACAAATGGAAACTCACTGATCATCCACGACGCGACTGTGGTGCAGAAGAACAAACAATGCCTCATCTGATCTTCGAATGTCCTACGAGGAGGTTTGAAGGACAGTGGGTGGCCTGCTTAGATGTGGACTTGTAATAGCTGCAGTGCCTGTCTCCATAATCTTTCGCATATTGTTATTGGCAATCAATCATTTAATAATATATTTGTAATTCGTTTATTATATTAATTAATAGTATGTGTGCAATATTACTCTGTAGATGCCATAAATAAATAAACCCTTCGCTATTTGTTCGTGGCATGAAGGATGTCCACAGTTTCAGTGACTATCTGCACAAAAAGAGGCAGTCTAGCAGTCTATCTTCATACCCTCTAAAATGAATAGGAATGACGGAAGAGAGGGATGAGAATTCACAATTTGTATTATGCAGTCACATAAGTGACAGGTACTGCAAGTTTGATATGAAATTACATTAAAATACTGTGCAGAAAGAATTAAAAATTTGGTTCGCAATCAAAGAAAAAAATGTTACAACAATGTACCAATAGGATTCATTGTTCTGTACAGTAAGAAGCACTGTGTACCAAATTTGCAGGCATCAGCACGTGAAGAAATTGATGGCATGAATAGTAAAATTACTGAAATCGCGCACATTAATCCAACTTCAGTTACAACAGTTTCCAACGGACCTAAACAAAGAATACGTAGACTTCATTTGAACACATCAAAAAAGAATTTATTTATTTATTTACCCATCAAATTCCGTAGGACCAAATTGAGGAGCAAATCTCCAAGGTCATGGAACGTGTCAGTAAATGAAATTACAACGTAAAAGTAATAACAGATAAAAATAAATGTTCATGAACCTGAAAAAAGTCAGTCCATATGTTTAAGTAAACGATATCAGCAATACAATAAGAATCAGCTTAATTTTTCAAGGAACTCCTCGACAGAGTAGAAAGAGTGACCCATGAGGAAACTCTTGAGTTTCGATTTGAAAGTGCGTGGACTACTGCTAAAATTTTTGAATTCGAGTGGCAGCTTACTGAAAATAGATGCAGTAGTATACTGCACGCCTTTTTGCACAAGAGTAAAGGCAGTCCGATCCTAATGCAGGTTTGATTTCAGCCGAGTATTAACCGAATGAAAGCTGCTTGTTCTTGGGAATAAACTAATATTGCTAACAAGAAACGACAATAAGGGATATATATATATATATATATATATATATATATATATATATATATTGAGAGGCCAATGTCAAAATACCCAGACTCGTGAACAGAGGTCGACAAGAGTTTCGTGAACTCACACCACTTATTGCCCGAACCGCCCCTTTCTGAGCCAAAAATATCCTTTTAGAATGGGAAGAGTTACCCCAAAATATAATACCATTCGACATAAGCAAATGAAAATACGCAAAGTAGACTAATTTTCGTGTCGAACGATCACTCACTTCTGGTACCGTTCGAATAGTAAAAATGGCAGTATTAGGTCTTTGAACAAGATCCTGAACATGGGCTTTCCACGACAGCTTACTATCTATCTGAGCACCTAGAAATTTGAACTGTTTAGTTTCACTTATCATATGCCCGTTCTGTGAAATTAAAACGTCAGGTTTTGTTGAATTGTGTGCTAGAAACAGTAAAAACTGAGTCTTACTGTGATTTAGCGTCAGTTTATTTTCTACAGTCCATGAACTTAGGTCATACATTGCACTATTTGAAACCGAGCCAATGTTGCACACAACATCCTGTACTACCAAGCTAGTGTCATCAGCAAACAGATTTTTTTTTTAAACGCGAACATTTTAGGTTAGGCTTTACCGTGATTGTTATTTACATTAAATGAAACAATAAGTTTACTGTTACCAGTCACCGTTTTATTTATTTCCACGACGCGTTTCAAAGGATTAAACCTCCATCTTCGGGTGGATTTACATTAGTTCAAAAAATGGCTCTGAGCACTATGGGACTTAACTTCTAAGGTCATCAGTCCCCTAGAACTTAGAACTACTTAAACCTAACTAACCTAAGGACATCACACACATCCATGCCCGAGGCAGGATTCGAACCTGCGACCGTGGCGGTCACGCGGTTCCAGACTGTAGTGCCGAGAACCGCTCGGCCACCCCGACCGGCTGCATTAGTTAGTACGACATTTGTGTGTGTGTTGTGTTACGATTTTTTGGAGAAACTATTGGCACTGCCTAGTGGAGAAACAAGACACTATTTCAGAACATGGTTTTGGATTTCTTCTGAAAAAAAATTAAACGCATATCTAGTGATAAACATAAAATAAGTAAAATAGAGTACCTCCAGTGGTCACAGGTTGTTTTCCCTGTCGTAACACACCACATGTATACTGTAACACGAAACCCACTTCATCACACAGATATGTACAAAATTGAATGTTTGGGCTGTGACTGCTTCTGCATAGGCCAGACAGACAGATCATTTGAGATTAGATTCAAGGAACACGTGGCAGCACTAAGAAACAAAAAAATACCACACATCAGCAATAGCCACCCACCTGCATGAAACAAAACACCATGTTAACAACACAAGAATTAGCATCCTACTCATCCAACCAAAAGGCAGAAAACTAGACATCCTTGAAACATTCCAAATATACGAACACCAAACAAAACAACCTGAATTCATCTAAAATGACAATATTTACAATAGTATCATCTCTGTTTTCAGCAACTGCCTATATCCTTAAATTCGCGCACACACACACACACACACACACACACACACACACACACACACACGCACACACACACACGTGCGCACACCTTAATATATGCCGTAAATATTGACAGCCACCAAGCGTACAAGAGATTGACCTCATTTACAGATAATTCATCACACCAACAGCTTGTACCCCTTGTCAGCTCTAAACTATATGTACATCAACTATTGGCACAAATTGTATATCTATCTGCATGTTTTAAAGCATTAACCAATGTATTAGCCCAACCTTTAGGAAGGTATTATAAGTAACATGTAATCTTAAGACCCCATGCCACGTAAAGTTTGCTCTCATACAATTACTCTTTCCACCCCCCCCCCCCCCCCCCTCTCTCTCTCTCTCGCTCTCTCTGCCTCCAGCCTCTCACATCTGTCTATTAATCCCAATAAAATATTGTCATCTATGTATAATTTTACTGCTGTAGCCAATATGATTATTGTACTTAAAGTTTGTAACATTTCACCTGATTGTTGTTAACAAGTATGAAGTTTAAGTCATTTTAACATTTCACCTGACTGTATAAACAAGTACGAAGGTTAAGCTGTTTTAACTTGTCAAAATCGGATTTATATGCCACCTGAAGTACACAAACATATGTTCGACACCTCAAAGCAAACACCTCCAAATCCTTTAAATAATTATTTTGTAATAATGTTGTTACGGAATATATTCTGTGTACTTTCCGATTATGTCTTCTCTTCTGCTATACGAACCTTGGACCCATCAGATTACAGACGCCATATTTGTTTACAAATGTGACAGTATACATGTGATGTGTTACGACAGCGAAAGGAACCTTGACCACTAGAGGTACTCTATTTTACTTATTTTATGTTTACCGTTAGATAGCAGTTTAATTTTTAGTCAGAAGAAATCCAAAACCACGTTCTGAAATAGTGTCTTGTTTCTCCACTAGGCAGTGCCAATAGTTGCTCCAAAAAATCGTAACACAACACACACACAAATGTCACACTAACTAATGTAAATCCACCAGGTAATGGAGTTTTAAACCTTTGGAACGCGTCGTGGAAATAAATAAAACCGTGACTGGTAACAATAAACTTGTTGTTTCATTTAAACAGAAATATTTTAGAGTTACCAATACCCATAATAATAGAGAGCAGATGATTTATATAAATAAGGAACAGGAGTGGCCCCAACACTGATCCCTGGGGCATCCCGCACTTGACAGTACCCCACTCAGACCCCACATCACAGCCGTTATCAACATGTGCATAATGACCTTTTGCTGCCTGTTGCTAAAGTAAGATTGAACCAATTGTGAGCTACTCCCCGTATTCCGTAATGGTCCAACTTCTGGAGCAATATTGTGTCATCAACACAATCAAATGCCTTAGTTAAACAAAAAAAAATATGCCTAGTGTTCGAAACCTTTTGTTTAACCCATCCAGTACCTCACAGAGAAACGGGAATATAGCATTTCCAGTTGTTAAACGACTTCTAAAGCCGAACTGTACATTTGTTAGCAAATCGTGTGATATAAAGTGATCAATTATCCTTACATACACAGCCTTTTCAATAACTTTAGCAAACACTGATGGCATAGAAAAAGGATAATTTCCTAAACGTTTTGAGGACACTGCCAATCTTACATCAGTTTTCGAAATGGTTTCGGGACCATCTGGCATTTCAGTTGTAAGCGTCCCTATGCATGTGTGGATGTGATTAACTGATCTGCAAGGTAATTTCCATTTTAAAGACAAATCCTTTTACGTTAAAACTTTCCAGGATGTCTACATTGCTTTCCACGAATAGAATTTCCACATCTTCGTTGTGAGACTGCAAAAGTGCTACAGTATCTCGAGCTATATATGTGTGTGAAAGACCTTTTTTCGATTACGAAACTAAATAAGTCACAATTAAGTGGCAACCTTAGTTCGAAAATCTGTGAAATTGTCAATGCCTGTCCATATCCCAACAGTGTGCACCAGGTAAAAATTGTATTACATCTTAAGCGCACCAAAAATAATTAAATAACTTTGAAAACTTCTTTCGTTTTTAATCTATATTGTTGAGAAATATGAAATATGAAACCAAGTCGCATACAGTGCGACAGAAGTACCATCTAAATACACTGTGTCCGCAGTTTCCTATTCTGACAGTGTGGTGTGGCAGTGGGGGAAGTGTGCAGCGAGGCTGAGCGCTTGGCGCTCGAGTCAGGGCATGGCTCACAAGTCGAATTCTTGGGCTTCCCCAGCACAGCAGGTTTTACGAGTGCTAGCGATGGTCTCTGTCGGAGAGTGAGTTGCTATTCCAGATCAGTTTAACACTTCATAATTGCCTGTTACGTACACTCAAGATTTCGATAACGCATGACAAAATTAAAGGCTTTAGTGGGTATCCTTTCATTGACATTCTGATTTCCCTCTTGGAACCGAATATAGTTGGGGGTTGTGGGCCCCTCGTTGCAGACACATGCTGCAGTAAGGAAATTATGTAAGCATAGCAGAGAAGAATGGAGACGATTATAACCACGATACAGGCCGCAAATGGAGAGATCTAATGGTATAACCGACTTTAAAAAGAGCGGATTGTCTCGGCGGGACAGATCAATTGTGTGTTTCTGGGAGATCTTCCCAGTTCTTTCTTCCATATCGTTATTATTATTATTATTATTATGCGTAAAATGGAAACAAGTAATTCGGCAGAAAACCCAGAAACATACTATTAAAGAGGAGATTGTTATTGCACAGCGCCTGGGAATTAGACTGTGGTTGAAATTACAATCAGATGACACGATGTTGGACTTCCACGCCTCATCACAGAACATGAAGGTCGCAAGGTAGCCCACTTTGTAAATCACGATGGCGGTGATATACGGCAGATATGATGATTGCTGTATAATGCTGTAGCAGACGTAAGTTTTGGGAGCACGCCGTTCAATGCATATGGTTGAACATGGGGCTCCACAACACATGACCCCTTCGTATTCCAATGTTGTTCTAATGACACTGTCAATTATGATTGCAGTAGGCACTGGATCGTCGAGACTGGACTGTGGATCAATTGAAACGTCAGATGAATCGCCTTTCTTGTTACACCAGGCTGATGGTCATAAAAGAATACGCCTTGATCCAGGTGAACGCCTTCTCGAAACATGCAGCTACAGATGCAGGCTGGTGCGGGCAGCATCATGCTATGGGCAAGAGACCTGTGGGTAGTTATCGACAAGACTATGACAGCTGTGGAACACCTGTATCCCTTCATGCTTAATGTCTTCCCCACCGACAATGGCATCTTCTAGCAGTAAAACTATCCATGTCACACAGCCAGAATCGTGCTACAATGATTTAAGGATCATAATAGTGAATTCACGTTAATGTCTTGGCCACTAAATTATTCTGATGTGATATCTAGTATCCTATCAAGCGCCAGCTGCTCACCCACAGGATACAGGCCGATATCTCTGGGAAACTAACAAGAGCTTGTCAGATCCATATCACACAGAACCGCTGCTGTATTGCGTTCCAGTGATGGATCAACACTCTATTAAGCAGATGGTCATAATATTTTGACTCATCAGCGTACATCTAAATAATATAAGGTACTTCTGAAAACTCTGGTGGATGATTTGAGAAAATGAAGGTAACCAGAGTTACAAACAAAATAACTTTAAGAAAAATGTTCAAATCTATGTGAAATCTTATGTGACTTAGCTGCTAAGGTCATCAGTCCTTAAGTTTACACACTACTTAACCTAAATTATCCTAAGGACAAACACACACACCCATGCCCGAGGGAGGACTCAGACCTCCGCCGGGATCAGCCGCTCAGTCCATGACTGCAGCGCCTTACACCGCTCGGCTAATCCAGCGCGGCTCAAAATAACTTCACCGGCCTTCAAAGTAATCACCATTACCTACAACACACTTCTGACATTAGTTGTAAATCTGTTGGAAATTGTCAACAAACGCTCCTTGTTGAATCGCTCTAAGCACGGTGGTCACTCGTTGTTGGATATCGGCATCATTACAGGAGACGAGAAAGTGCTACCAATACGATCCACAGAGCAAGCCACAGTCGATGGCGTGGTGATCATGGCCTTCCACACTTCCCTCGGGTAGAAATTCATCATCGATCAGGCCCTTACTGACGAAAAAGGTGATCAACATCGTCCTAATTTTAGATTTGTCAGTCGACTTTTTGTGGGAGATTCTGAGTTGTATCATTCGAGGCAAGAAGCTAGTAAGGTGTAGAGAAATGGAGGAATACAAGCAGAGGATCCATCGATTCTTTGTACAGGGACATATAGTGGACTCTCAACGTAAATACACTCCTGGAAATGGAAAAAGGAACACATTGACACCGGTGTGTCAGACCCACCATACTTGCTCCGGACACTGCGAGACGGCTGTACAAGCAATGATCACACGCACGGCACAGCGGACACACCAGGAACCGCGGTGTTGGCCGTCGAATGGCGCTAGCTGCGCAGCATTTGTGCACCGCCGCCGTCAGTGTCAGCCAGTTTGCCGTGGCATACGGAACTCCATCGCAGTCTTTAATACTGGTAGCATGCCGCGACAGCGTGGACGTGAACCGTATGTGCAGTTGACGGACTTTGAGCGAGGGCGTATAGTGGGCATGCGGGAGGCCGGGTGGACGTACCGCCGAATTGCTCAACACGTGGGGCGTGAGGTCTCCACAGTACATCGATGTTGTCGCCAGTGGTCGGCGGAAGGTGCACGTGCCCGTCGACCTGGGACCGGACCGCAGCGACGCATGGATGCACGCCAAGACCGTAGGATCCTACGCAGTGCCGTAGGTGACCGCACCGCCACTTCCCAGCAAATTAGGGACACTGTTGCTCCTGGGGTATCGGCGAGGACCATTCGCAACCGTCTCCATGAAGCTGGGCTACGGTCCCGCACACCGTTAGGCCGTCTTCCGCTCACGCCCCAACATCGTGCAGCCCGCCTCCAGTGGTGTCGCGACAGGCGTGAATGGAGGGACGAATGGAGACGTGTCGTCTTCAGCGATGAGAGTCGCTTCTGCCTTGGTGCCAATGATGGTCGTATGCGCGTTTGGCGCCGTGCAGGTGAGCGCCACAATCAGGACTGCATACGACCGAGGCACACAGGGCCAACACCCGGCATCATGGTGTGGGGAGCGATCTCCTACACTGGCCGTACACCACTGGTGATCGTCGAGGGGACACTGAATAGTGCACGGTACATCCAAACCGTCATCGAACCCATCGTTCTACCATTCCTAGACCGGCAAGGGAACTTGCTGTTCCAACAGGACAATGCTCGTCCGCATGTATCCCGTGCCACCCAACGTGCTCTAGAAGGTGTAAGTCAACTACCCTGGCCAGCAAGATCTCCGGATCTGTCCCCCATTGAGCATGTTTGGGACTGGATGAAGCGTCGTCTCACGCGGTCTGCACGTCCAGCACGAATGCTGGTCCAACTGAGGCGCCAGGTGGAAATGGCATGGCAAGCCGTTCCACAGGACTCCATCCAGCATCTCTACGATCGTCTCCATGGGAGAATAGCAGCCTGCATTGCTGCGAAAGGTGGATATACACTGTACTAGTGCCGACATTGTGCATGCTCTGTTGCCTGTGTCTATGTGCCTGTGGTTCTGTCAGTGTGCTCATGTGATGTATCTGACCCCAGGAATGTGTCAATAAAGTTTCCCCTTCCTGGCACAATGAATTCACGGTGTTCTTATTTCAATTTCCAGGAGTGTATATGTAACGAACTGCACGTAAATAATTTGAAAGACTAGTTATTGTTTCATTACATTATGAGCTGTAAATCACTGGAAACAGCAACACCGTTAAAATAGCTTGAGTATCAGTTCGAAGTGACCACATAAAACTGGTTGCAGGAAAAACTGATGCCAGTATGAGATTAACTGGAAGAAACCTAAGGGAATGCAATACATCTATGAAAGAAATGTCCATACAAAAACCATTGCTCAACCGAATCTTGAGTACTGCTCGTTAATCTGAGAATTCGCTTATTGCCTTATGCAGCCTTGCAAGCTTTACATAAATTTCTAGTGCGTCATGTTTTGGGGAGGAAAGGTTGCTCGCTGACTGGTTGCAGTACAGGGATGTTTCAAAAATCAGATAAATTAAAGTATTGTAAATAGAGCATACTTTTACTTTAAAAATATTTTGTCGTTGAGATACTGACTGAGCTTTTCTAAATTTTGCACTTAATATTTTCTCTGTTGGAATGACAGAAAATGTATATTGTTAACCAGTATATGTCATCATTGGCTATCATGAGAACCAGGAAAGAAAAATATATAAATTGCAGTAATTTAAAACGAAAACATCTTTTACATGCTGCAATAATTTCTTTTATTATACTTGCGCATCCAGACGCATCTCACTTTATTTACATGGCATCTTCAGTGGGAGTCCTGAAATGTTACATGATATTTTTCTATTGCAATTCATATACATCTGCCGTGAAAATCGGCACCACAATAAACATGAAAAAATATATTTTACTTTGTCAGTTCCACTTATATGGAACAATATAAAAATTAGACTCGCATTATTTTTTATTCTGACTAAAAGCAGCTTCAGAATGCACCAAAAAACTCCAGCATATTAATACATTTCTAAACATTTAAATTTTTAAAAAGAGAAAAAAAAACAACTTTTGAATGGGGGACTACAATACAATGTTAGTAAGAAAGAGGACACTAACACAATTCAAATACGACAGCTGACGTTAAAGTGGCGAGTGAGGTAGCTATGAGGAATAATTGCGAGAAACATAATGTAGAAATAAAAAATAGGTATGTCTGATATATCTGCAACGTTTATCACAAAGAGAAAAATATGAAAACACTATTCTAAACGAAGTGAATAAAAACCTTCTCACGGATAAAGTGGGTCAAAGAAACAAGCATGTTTTAATCCATGGTAGGGACTATATAAGGAAAACAGAATTTTGCTAAACCAAAATAATATTCTAGGATTAAAGCAAGACTCTACAACCAACTTCCATAAAAGAGCTAAAAAGGAAAATAGATAAACTGAATTTGCTCTTTTCAAGCAAAGAGAAAATTCGTTTGAAAGCTATGAACGGAAGCACGCCAGGGATGCAAGCGCAAATTGAACTTCACGAAAACAAAACCCATTCAGCCAGTAGGTAACAACATAAATTCCGCCAGACATGAAATCAAATAGGAGACAGCACAACGTATTCCCATGAAGCAAAGAGTATTTTGATGCCAGGAAGAGGCACTTTTGCGTCAGTGGAGATTGAAAATTTATACACGAACATCCCTATTGAGGAAAGGCTTCGTATTATTGAAAGAAATTTATGCCACCACAATCAAATGAGTCAAGAAGAAGTCACTGAGATAATCGAATTGTTAAAGTTCGCTCTTTCCAACAGTTATTTTGTTTTATACAAATACTTTACACAATATGTTGGCCAGGCTATAGGCAATTGCTTAGATGGAACCTCATTAGAAATTTTGTAACCATCTAGGGAACGCATTTTAGTGCCAATAATGACATCCTGGCTAACATTTCTGTAACATATGATATGTGGAGAACTCCATTATTCTTTATAATGGCAACAAAACACAAATAGTGGAAATAAGCACCTACCTGAGTGCAACGTACACGAAAATTACGTACGATATAGACTTCTAAATAGAATTTTAAATAAACGACGAATTTAATTTCTTGGAGTTGAAAATCTGTAACACAAACAGAAGCCACAGTTCTGGAATATATATAGGAAACCGACCCGCACTGATGTCACTATTAATGCTGAATCCATCTACCTACTGCAGCACAGATGGGCACAATTTTATTAATGATCCACATAACAACAAGAATGTCATTAAACTGTACAGAAATTAAGAGATAAATGAGTACTTTGCGTCAGTTCGCTGTCACTGTCATCTACAAACCGAGAACAATGGTTGAGATATTCAATAAAATTTCAAAGAACAAAGAGACCCCAGAGTGAAAAAGAACCTGAATGTAAGACGTTAACCGTGACGAGGTACACCGGCAGCACATCGGACAACATCAAGCGTATCTTTCCCTGGCAGGAAGTTAATATTGCTTTCAGAACAACCAATTACCTGAAAAATAAGATACTGCAATTTAAACAGGTAATTGTCATACTGGAATTTTCACCTCTGTTCCAGTACTTGCAGAAAATAATAATGAATTAAAAGAGGGTTCACCTTCTTTCAAGATCATAATATTTATTCTGTTTAATCCCCATACCTGTTTCATCACAGATGTGGCATCTTCAGTAGGCTCTTTTGTTGAAATAACAAAATAAAAAGACACTGAACATACCACAACTGCGGCGAAAATTTGTTTCGGTATTAAACAAAACAAAAATGTGTGTCCAGAATGAGATTTTTCACTCTGCAGCGGAGTGTGCGCTGATATGAAACTTCCTGGCAGATTAAAACTGTGTGCTCCGACCGAGACTCGAACTCGGGACCTTTGCCTTTCGCGGGCAAGTGCTCTACCATCTTTTTTTTTTTTCGCTGGCAAGTGCTCTACCAACTTTTTTTATTTTTTTTATTTTTTTTATACTTTTTTCCTCTGACAACCTTTTTTTATATAGATGGAAAAACGCGTCTTTCAGTAACGACAAACAAAATTAGAGTGTACATCCGTAGCAACAACAGAACAAGCGTTTCTTCTAAACTATGAAATAGAATTTGAAACAAATAGTGTGATAATAAAGAAAGAAAAATGTAACCAAATCCCGCACCCCATTCCATGTGCATGGCCCATCTGCGTACAGATTCCATGTTCCAAATTGGTACAACATTTCGCAGCGTGTGGAGCCCCATGAAGACGGTCATCCTCCGCCCGGTACTCCCCAACTGCGAGGGGGGTTATCGAAGTCACTGCGCAAATAGTTCGCAAATAGTTGTCGGTATCGGGGTGTACACTCAAGTGTACTTTGACTGTCCTGGAGAAATTGCCAGTAACCAAGCACCATCTTCTCATCATCTCGAAAGAGGTAGTATATGGACATGCCTTTAAACCATGTGAGAGCGTGAGTCTTCGCAGGTGGGAAATAAGTATCCTCTGGACAAAGGAGGAGCCGTGGCTCAATTGTGCAAGGCGCGATACGTAGGTAGCAGGCGAGGATCTTCTGCACTAGCAGCCATACCTCTAACGCCGATCCACATGTTAAACGGTGTTCGTCAGTATCCACGAGGTGGCAACGTGGGCAAAGGGGGGAATCCGCCATCCCAATAGCGCGCAGCCTCTGTCGTGTTACAACCTCCCCATTCACCACCTGGTACTACGCGGCTCGTACCCGCGTGGGGAGGAACGACTTCTGGACCGCTCTCCACACTGCAGGCCATAGGGTCGTAGGGCTCTTCCTCTCAATCACATTGCGAAGGATGGACCTTAGCAGCAGTCTGTAAAAGTCTCTCGCCTTGGGAGTGCGAGTGTTGGGAAGGTCTGAGTGCACGTAACTATACTCAAGAATAAATGCCGAGAGGTGCGAGAGTGAGGGTGTAATGTGCGCAACCGTGACAGGTGGCAGAAGAGACGCCGGCAGCAATTCCTCTAACAGACGACTCGTAAGGGAAGCATCTTTGTGGGTCCACAATTTCATCATTGTGCACAAGTATAATGCTGTAGCCCTCACTCGTACATTTATAAGTCCCAGTCCGCCATCAAGCGGAGGGAGGGTGAGTGTTTCGTAGCGGACTTTGGATAGGTGTCCGGCGGTAAGGTAATATCCAAACACTGCTTGCAGTCTGTGTGCCATCGCTGTCGATATCGGTAGGACCTGGGCCATGTGGATCATCTTAGTTGCCACGTGAAGGTTGAGGTATTCCACACGCTGTAGGAGGTCCATCCGTCGAAGTAAGTTCCGGCGAACTTCTGTGCGTATTGCCTGTAGTAATCGTGCATAGTTCATGGCAGCCGTGCGGCGCACATCCTGTGTAAATGTTATGCCCAAGAACCGGATCTTGTTAACTAGTGGGAGTGGGGCTAAAGCGTCCTCCTGTAGACCTCTCCCAATGGGCATCGCTGCCGACTTGGCCACATTCATGAGGCTGCCCGATGCCACACCATAACGATTGATCCATTGTATCAGCGAGCGTACCTCGTCACCAGATCGGAGAAGTAATAGAAGGTCATCAGCATATATCCTGCAGTGAAATGTGTGATCCCTCAATGACATGCCCGAGAGCCTGTTTTTCAACCCTCAGAATAGTGGTTCGAGTGCTATCGCGTGAAGGATCATGGAGAGTGGGCGTCCTTGGCGAACTGACCGTCGGATCGGAAAGGGACCCGCAATCCGTCCATTCACCAGTACACGGGATGCAGCTCCACGGAAAAGGCGCTGAAAGATGTCGAGAAAGTCAGGCGGGAAGCCCATGCGGGCCATAACGGACAGAAGGAACTTGTGGTGAACTCTGTCGAAGGCGTGGTCGAAATCAATGGAGATCAGAGCAACTCGAAGGCGACAGGATGTGGCGATGGCTATTAAATCCCTGCATTCGCTGGTGGCCGTTTGCATGTTGGTCACTCCGCCCTGTGTCGTTGCTCCATTGAGAGGAGTAGGGGCAGAACCTTCTTTGTGCGGCTGGCGAGTAGTCGGGAGAAGATTTTATAGTCCGAGTTGAGCATTGTAATTGGCCTGTAGTCCTCGACCGTCCGACCTCTGGAAGGTTTGTGTATCGGTATAAGGAGACCTTCCACGAATGCATGTGGCGCGTGGGAACCGGGGGTCATCAGTTCTTGGTACATGATGATCCATCGGGGCATCATGAGATCGCGGAAAGTACGATAAAACTCGAGCGGCAGTCCGTCTGGCCCGGGAGATTTGTTGAGTGCTCCCTTGTTAAGCGCGTTCTCGATGTCGTCTCGTGTAATCCCACCTAACAGCGTCGCCGCTGCTGCATTGTCGAGGGTGTGCGACACGTGCTGCAGTATGTCGTGATCGTCCGCTTCCTCGTCCTCTGTATTCACCTCGTCGTAAAACCGGCGATAGTGATCTGCGAAGGCTTCTGTAACCGCCGCCTGTGTCATTACGACCCTACCACCTGGCAATACGAGGTCCGTGATCAACTGCTGTCGGCGTCGGCGGCTGTCGAGTGCGATGTGATGCATAGACGGGTTTTCTCCTTCCACTCGGTCTTGACGTTGCGATCGCACTACGACCCCCTCCAAACGTTTCCTCGTAAGAGACAATATTTTACCTTTCATTCGGCGGCTTTCCATTTGTCGGTTTGGAGATGGTGGTTGGCTGTCGAGTTCGCGAAGCATCGTGTAATAAAAGTCCAATGTGTGACGATGCCAAGCTGCGATATCTTTTCCGAATTGTGTTAGCACACGCCGGAAAGCTGGTTTTGCACAGTCCACCCACCATGCTAGAGTCGATGGGTATCGGGGAAGACGACGTTCCCAATTCAGCCATGTGTTGGCGATAATCTGACGGCATTCCGGGGCTTGAAGATGTGCCACATTCAGCTTCCAGGGTCCTCGGCTACGCCATATCCGCTGCTGTTGTAGAGTGAGTGTGCATATGAAAGCGCTGTGATCGGAGAAGGCAAGCGGCCAACGTTCGGCGTCCAATACTCCCGGTACTAGAGCTCGTGAGACATAAGTGCGGTCTAGGCGACTGACGGAGCGACTAGTAAGGTATGTCGGCACGAGACGGTCACCGTGCACTGTCTCCCACGTGTCGGTGAGAAGCAGATCTCGAACCAGGAGCCGAAGTTCTTGACAAGTCGAGAAATGTGGGACTTGGTCTTTGGGGTGGCGCACACAGTTAAAATCACCGCCGAAGATATATTGCTCGAAGCGGCTGATAAAGAGGGGGGCGATATCCTCCGAGTAGAACAGCGATCGTTCGCGGCGTTGGTCAGTTCCTGATGGAGCGTAAATGTTAATGATGCGCGTGCCCAGTGCTGTGATCGCCAGCCCCCTTCCTGACGGAAGGTAAGTCACTTCTTCGATGGCAATTCCGTCGCTCACTAGTATGGCCGTACCGCTGCCCTTCCGGTCCGCCGGTGACACATATGTCACATAACCGTAGAAAACTGGGAGGGCCGCTATATATACTTCTTGCAACAGGGCAATGTCAACATCCGAAGAACGAAGCATCTCACGCAGCAACTGGATCTTCACTGCCGTTCGTATCGTGTTGAGGTTAAGCGTGGCGATACGATAAGCTTGTTGCCGAACCGCAGGTGTTAAGTTATCCATTAAGACTGGAATTACCTATGACGCTTCTGACTGTATTGACACCTCCGCATCCCCCCAAACCTCACCTGCAGTCCTTTCTAGAGAGCCGGCGCCAATGCCGTGGGCCCTGTTGGCGTAACTTGCATGGTTCCGTCGTCGTCGTGGTCATCCGCCCACGTCGGGGACCTCGAAGCAAGATCGGCCTCCCTAGCTTCCTCAGGACACGGCATGGGTGCTTGCACTCCAGAAGGTGGTGTGCAGCATCTGTCCTGCATCTCTGCATCCGATTTTGCCACTGTAGATACATGTGGTTTGTCCTCAGTTTCGTTCGATGGTGCCACACTGCAGGAAATGGCGGCTGCCTCTGTGGGAGCGTCGTCATTGAAGGCGGAATCGTCATCCTCTGAAGGCTTTGTCGCATCTCTTCTCTACGCCTCCGCTTCCGTCGCTTCGGAGAGCGTTGCTTCCTGGTGTGTCCTTCTGTGTCAGACGACGGCAAAGATTCACGACGTTCTGGCACAAAGGCAGCCGTAGGCACAATAAGCGAGTCTACGGCCATGCTATCGTCATGTATGTTGTTATCCGTCGACGGGGGCGGCGGCATCGGAGTTGAATCCGTAGCTTGTGGAACGGGTGTGTCATCATCTCCCTGTATTGGAGCATGGAGCCGCGACCCAACAGTGGATGTCGGCTGTCGTGGTGAAGTGGTAGCTGTCGTGAGGGCCGCTGCATAAATCACAGGAAGCCGCGTCGGCTGCGATGGCGGGTCCGCTTCAGCCGGCGGCAGTTGAGTGATTCGACGTTGCATACATTCTGATCTGAAGTGTCCCACCTTCCCACAACCAGAGCAGGTCTTCGGTTGCCCATCGTCGATGACGATGGCACGGCAGCCACCGATATTCAGATATGAAGGTACATGACTTTTAAGTTCTATTCGGACCTGGCGGACGCCGTTCAGCACAGGATATGTCTGGTATTGCGTCCATTTTTCCGCAATATGATCATGGACCATGCCGCAGGGGCGCAGCGCTGTCACGGCGTCCTCCGCCTGTAGTTCAAAAGGAAGTTCGAAAATTCTGATGGTGCGAAGTCCCATGCCAGAATAATCGACGTGCACAGTCCCCACATTGCCAGCAGCATGGCAGAAACGGAGGCCCTGTTTCGTGTCCCGAAGGATCCGTTCACATGTTGCGTCGTTGATGATCTTGACATATACGATACTACTCACAATGGGCAAGTGAATGCCGAGAATGTCGGTCGCCGGGATTTTAACTTCTTCTCGTAGAAATCGTTCGACTTCGAGTGCTTTGGGCCGTGCAAATTCGTTGCGGAACGTAAATTTGAGCGTCGATTTTCTGTATTGGTGCGCCATAGTGATCTATATGCTGAGTACGGCACGCGCGAAACGGCCGAGTACTATGTAAACAACACGAGCGCTCGCTCCGCGGCAGGAACACAAACAGCGCGTCCTAACCGCAGCACAGCCAAAGGCCAACTGTCCATCTGAGCTACCGAAGCACGACTCACGCCTGGTACTCACAGCTTTACTTCTGCCAGTATATCGTCTCCTACCTTCCAAACTTTACAGAAGCTCTCCTGCGAACCTTGCAGAACTAGCACTCCTGAAAGAAAGGATACTGCGAAGACATGGCTTAGCCACAGCCTGGGGGATGTTTCCAGAATGAGATTTTCACACTGCAGCGGAGTGTGCGCTGATATGAAACTTCCTGGCAGATCAAAACTGTGTGCCCGACCGAGACTTGAACTCGGGACCTTTGCCTTTCTCAGGCAAGGGCTCTATCATCTGAGCTACCGAAGCACGACTCACGCCCGGTACTCACAGCTTTACTTCTGCCAGTATCTCGTCTCCTACCTTCCAAACTTTACAGTTTGCGAAATATAGTGCCAGGTCGTTCAATATACATTGTATCAAGCATTTTATCTATACACTGCAAAGAAGAGGCGTTTCATTGGCACTGCTTAAAGAAAAAACTCCAAATTTTAAATACAGACAAGAAGAGTAGGATCTTGGCGTTCTAGAAGAACATGATGTGTACGCGATGAGAAGAAAGGAGCGTCATAACCTCATTCATGGATAAAGCGAATTCCCCACGGTCCCTTACTCCAATGAAGAAAATTTTTCACCCTTAAGTGCTGATTTCAGTGCCACCAGAAAATAATATGTGCGTACTGAGCACTTATGGTGTTTGTGATTCATGTGTCACGGTCATCGGCGATCGGGTGCCGCTGAGCAGGCTCCATTGTGAACCTTTCGTATTGACTCTGCAGGCAGTAAAGTGCTGATTTTATAGGTGAAAAGTTTTTGCAACATTCTTTCTAGGGTACGAATGTGTACTACTGTTGAGCTCCTTCAGCCACTTGAACGACGTCGCCTTGTTGGTCTCCGGAAAGCTGGATGGTCGTACCGACAAATTGCTGCACGTGTTTGCCATGCTGTATTAGCGGTGTGTCGCTGCTTTCAACAGTGGTCTGTGGAACATTCCAACACCTGGAAGTCATGTCCTGGGCGTCGGCGTAGTGTAGACGCAAGTTAAGATCGACGCACAGTGCGAGCAGCGGTGGCCACTGGAACGTCATTCAGGGACGATTCGGGCACATGCTGCACCTCCTGTGTCACCAGAGACCATTGGAAACCACCTGCTAGCAGCACGATTTAGATCACGCGTGCCTCTAGTCAGGCTACCTTTGACACCACGACGCAGCCAAGCATGGCTAGTCTGTTGTGAAAGATTTAACTGGAGAGTGGAATGGCGCTCTATTGCCTTCAGTGATGAGAGTAGGTTCTGTCAATTCGCGACTGATGAAAATACGCGTGTAAGGCGTAGACGTGGTGAGCTATCTATTCCAGAGCACAGTCGCCCACGACACACAGCCTTAATGGTGTGTGTTCATGTAGGACTGTTATCCCCGTACCACTGCGATTTCCTCGACAGCAAGGTGATACACTTTTTCAGCAAGACACTGAACGTTTACGCACGGCTTCTTTGACG
Organism: Schistocerca americana; assembly: GCF_021461395.2. NCBI lineage: Eukaryota > Metazoa > Arthropoda > Insecta > Orthoptera > Acrididae > Schistocerca > Schistocerca americana. The sequence goes on from NC_060130.1 coordinate 635,312,845, forward strand.
CAATGTGCACTTCGCGTTATACAACAGCTGTCCTGGACAGAAAGATGAATATAGCTCTCCCCAATTGGACACGTATGGGACATGAATAAACAGGAACTTACTTGTTCTCCAGGGCCTAAAAGCACAATTGCCGAATTGCAACAAAAGGCACTACACGCTTGGGTCAAAATCGTGGCATGTCTTCCGGCACCGTTATGGTCGTTTGAATGAGAGAGTACTCGCCTGCGTTGTCACCAGAGAAGGGGATACTGTGTATTGAGACAACTGTTTGGGCACCCTTTATATTACACTGAAGAACCAAAGAAACTAGTACACCTGCCTAATACTGTGTAGGGTCCCCACGAGCAAGCAGAAGCGCAGCAACTCGGCGTGGTATCGACTCGACTAACGTCTGAAGTAGTGCTGTAGGGAACTGACACCATGAGTCCTGCAGGGCTGTCCATAAACCCGTAAGAGTACGAGATGGTTGAGATCTCTTCTGAACAGCACATTGCAAGGCATCCAAGATATGCTCAATAATGTTCATGTCTGAGAAGTCTGATGGCCAGCAGAAGTGTTTAATCTTGGAAGAATGTTGCTGGAGACACTCTGCAGCAATTCTGGACATCTGGGGTGTGGCACTGCCCAGATTGAATTTCCCAAGTCCGTCGGAATCCACAATGGACATGAATGGATGCAGGTGATCAGACAGGATTCTTACGTACGTGTCACCTGTCAGAATCGTATCTAGACGTATTAAGGATCCCACAATATCACTCCAACCGCACACGCCCCACAACATTACAAAGTCTCCAACAACTTGAACACTCCCCTGCTGACATGCAGAGTCCATGGATTTATGGTTATCTCCATATCCGTACACGTCCATCCGCTCGATACAATCTGGAACGAGACTCATCCGATCAGGCTACATATTTCCAGTGATCAACAGTCCAATGTCGCTGTCGACGGGCCCAGGCGAGTCGTGAAGCTTTGTGTGTACAGTCATCAAGGGTACACGAGAGGGCCTTCGGCTCCAAAAGCCCATATCGATGATGTTTTGATGAATGGTTCGCACGCTGACGCTTGTAGATGGGCCAGCATTGAAATCTATAGCAATTTGCGGAAGGGTTGCACTTCTTTGAACGATTCTCTTCAGTCGTCGTTGGCACCATTCTTGCAGGATATTTTCCCGGCCGCAGCGATGTCGTAGATTTGATGTTTTACCGTGATATTCACGGTACACTCGTGAAATGGTCGTACGGGAAAATCCCCACTTAATCGCTACCTACGAGATGCTGTGTCCTACCGCTCGTGCGCCGACTATAACACCACGTTCAACGTTGATAACCTGCCACTGTAGCAGCAGTAAACGATCTAACAACCGTGCCAGACGCTTGTTGCCTTATACAGGCGTTGCCGACCGCAGCGCTGTATTCTGCCTGTTTACATATCTCTGCATTTGAATACCCATACCTATACAATTTTTCTTGGCACTTCGGCGTATATGTGTGTTTAATTTGGTCTGAATTTCTTATCACATGCTCTTTCAAAACTGAACTACCTGTCACCTCACTTGTCGATAAAATGACTTTGTCACTGAGGGCGTTTCATTATTTGTCCGGCAGTGCATTTGACGACATACTTAGGCGAATGTTCACTGAGGACTATACTCTCTATCTGCGGTGCTTTGTTGGTGTGCTAACCGCAGCAGTGGTCTACCCAGCGACTCCTCCAGATTGAATTATTGTCACCTGGCACGCTGTGTGTTCGGTACACGAGCGCCTGCTAATGATCAAGTATGAAGGCACCCTGCTCCATCTTCTTTGTGGAATTAATTTTATTTTAAGTTCAGGTATCACTACATATACCATCATCTTGTCAAAAACTACGATTAATTATTACTGAGTATATTCCCTGTTTTTAAAATTTTGAAAGTTTTTTAAATCTTTATACCACAATAATTGTATCAAAAGGTTGTAGAATATATTCTTGATACTACCTCTCGTCTTTATATATCATTTGTGTTTAAGCTTCTCAAAAAAGTCCGTTAGAAAGACGTTTTCTTCTTATAAATTATTTAAAAAGAGTTTTTTGTTAAAAGGTAATGTTTAATTAAACTATTACTGCAAACTTGGACAACTCTGCACCCTGAACTCTGGGCGTAACGAATAGGATAATAGTTCTCATAAAACACTAGTACTACGCTTTTATTACGTCTGACAAGGCGTCATTTGGTGCCCATCAGATGCTGCTTTCAGTCGGTATGAAAATTGTTTTCTTTTTCGTATTGTTCCATACACGCAAAGTTGACAAAGTGATATAGATGGTCTTTGCTTTTTCTTTTCTAATGCTGATGATGGCCAATGGCGACCGATACTGTTTAACGATGTAAAACATTTACTGTGATTACTGGTTGGTTGGTTGGCTGGTTGAGTTGGGGGAGGGGACCAAACAGCGAGGTCATCGGTCCCTACTGTGACTGCGCCTACATCTACATCTACGGAAAAATGAGAACTTAAAATCGATCCGTTCGAGCTCTGATGATCTTATCTGCTATGTAGGTTGGCGACAATAAAATATTTTCACACCCAGAGCAGAAAGTTTGTGACTGAAATTTCGTGAATAGGTCTCGCTGCAACGAAAAACAATTTTGTATCAATGATTCCCACTCCAATTCGATTATCATATCCGTGACACTCTCTTCCCTACTTCACAATAATACAGAACGAGGATCCCTTCTTTGACCTTTTTCGATATCGTCCGTCAATAACATTCTAGCAGCAGAAGTACAAGCAAGCGTAGTGTAGGCAGTCTCTTTTGTAGACGTGTTGCATCTTCTATGCGTTCTGCCAATAAACCGTAGTCTTTGGTTTGCCTTCCCCGCAACATTATCTGTGTGACGGTTGTGTTTTGTTCGTAATTGTAGTTCTTAGGTTTTTACGCGAATTGACAGCATTTAAGTTTGTGTGATTTAGTGAGTAACCGAAATTTAACGGATCGCTTTATGTACTCATGTGGATGAACTCATAATTTTACTTACTGAGAGACAATTGCTACTTTCCGCACCATACAGATATCGTGTGCAAGTCGTTTTGCGATTGTGTTTGATCTTCTGATAATGTTACTAGACGGTAAATGACAGCATCATCTGCAAACAATTAAATAGGGCTGCTCAGCAGAGGGCCTTCCTCAGGGAACCCAGGATACCACTCCTGTTACACTCGATGATTTTTCGTCGGTTACTTAGTATGTGAACTTTCTGACAGGAAATCGCAAGTCCAGTTGCGCAACTGAAGCGATACTCCATAGGTATGCAATTTTATCAGAAGTTCCTCGTGAGGAATGCTGTCAAAAGCCTTCTGTAAAACTACAAATATGGAATCAGTTTGAGATCCCTGTCTATAGTATTCATTACTTCGTGTGAATAAAGAGCTAGTTATGTTCGACAAGAACTATTTCTTTCTGAATACGTGTTGATCCTGTGTCAATGGATCATTACCCTCGAGATAATTTATAATGTTCGATCACAGTATGTGTTCCAAAATCTTGCTGCAAATTGGCATTAGTCTTATAAGTCTGAAATTCAGCGGATTTTGTTGAGTATTGGTGTGATCTGTAAATATTTCGAGAATCGAGCTATTGTTTACGATTGCTAATTATGGGGCTATTGTATCAGCATACTCCGAAAAGAATCTTACTGGTATGCTATGCGGACCGGAAGACTTGCGTTTATTGAATGCTTTAAGCTGCTTTCTACACAGAGGATATCTTCTTCTAAGCTACTCGTGTTGGTAATTGTTCTCGTTCCGAATTCTGGAATGTTTACTTCGTATCCTTTGGTGAAGAAATTTCGGAAACTATGTTTTAATAACTCCGACTTAGCGGTACTGTTATCGGTAATATTATCATTGGTATCGCGCAGTGAAGGTATTGACCGGTGTATATCGCGTACGACCAGAATCTATTTGGATTTTCTGTCAGATTTAAAGACAGAGTTTCGGTATGGAAGCTATTAAAAGCATCTCGCATTGAAGTCTGCCCTACGTTTCGACCTTCAGTAAAAGACCGTCAGTCTTTGAGATTTTGCGCTCTTTTAAATTCGACATGCTTTATTCATCGCTTCAGCAGTAGTGTTCTGAACTGTTTTGTTCACCATGGGAGATCAGAATACCCTACCATTGTTGAGTCAAAGAAAGTATATCATATTTGAGAGAAAAATGCAAACAAATTTTTGGATCAGTGAAGGATCCTTTCAGTGGAGAATGGTGAATCCGAGAAGACATAGAATTAGATGACTTCTTTGCAGAATATGCAATTGCAGCAAAAAAAAAAAAAAAATATCCTGACTGGATTGAGTGAATTGGTCACGTGACGAACTCATAAGAATTTATGTGATGAGCTCATAAGGAGACGGTTTCATTCAGATTGTGTTGGAAGAATTTCCAAGAATGAAGAAGCCAGCAATACTACGTTTCATGTGACACGCAAAGGGCTGGAGATTTTAATATAATTATTCAGCTCTAATTCAAGCAAAACTAATTAAATGGAAAAGTCATATTTTGTTTCACAATTAGTTACTAACTGATAAGTGACAAAATTTTCGTGGTGGCTATCTAGTTGTCCTCGAGAGAGAGAGAACCGGAAATATGATAATCTTATTTGTTAGGTAGGTAAGTATTATTGGGTTCTTTTAATTTTGATATTAATCATTCCAATTAATGATTATTAATTATCACCAAAATCGCGGTGGCTGTTAGACAGATTTCTTTGAATGAAGAGAGATGCCATGATTGCAAGAATACTTCTACTGTGATGTAGCTGATCAGCAGCACATGTAAGATGTAGCAGCATAGCAGTCCTATACAAGGTGTCCCAGAAACGTTGTGACAAACTTCGAGGGGTTGTAGAGGATGCCTTGAGGAACAAATGGAGCATAGGGAACCCGTGTCCGGAAACGTATCCTACTACACTATAAGGCATCGAAGCTACAGGTCCAGAGCCTGCAGTCCGGAACCGCGGGACTGCTACGGTCGCAGGTTCGAATCCTGCCTCGGGCATGGGTGTGTATGATGTCCTTAGGTTAGTTAGGTTTAAGTAGTTCTAAGTTCTAGGGGACTTATGACCTAAGATGTTGAGTCCCATAGTGCTCAGATCCATTTTTCCAGAGCCTGCCATTAGGTGATCCCTTCGGCAGCAAACGTGACTTTGTACGCTGACGGACCGCAGGCGGCACGTCTCGCAATGTTGTTCGTTATTCAGTGATTGCGACCCACTGCCACGACCGCCGGTGGAGAAGATGGAGTTAGTTGCTGCATAGACAGGCCTTGTCTCCTATGAATGTGATGCACTGTTCCCTAGGTGGATGACGGTTTCGGTCACAGGTTTCCATCCGCGGTTTATTTTTCTCCAGTGTACCAAAACCACTGGAAATTTTGGATTGTTGCAGAGGAAAAATAAACTACGGATGGAAACTATGTCTGAAACAGTCATCCACAGAAACAACAGAGCACAGCATTCATAAGAGACAAGGCCTTTCTACGCAGCAGCTGGTTACATGTTCTCCACTGGCAATGGTGGCAATTGGTAGCCATCAGAGAATAACAAACAACATAGCGAGACGTCCCGCCTACGGTGCATTAGCGTACAAAGACACGTCTGCTGCCGAAGGAGTGGCTGAGTGGCAGGCGCTGGCACCCATAGCTACGACGCTCTGCACCATCGCTGGGTGACGTTTCAGAATAAGGGTTTCTATCTTCGATTTGTTCGTCAAGACGCACTCTACAACCCCTCGAAGCTTTTCGCAACATTTGTGGGACACCCTACAGAGTTCCATCAGAACTCACTTGTAAAAATGACCTGTGTTAGGAAGTTGCTACGAACGCAAACTGAGTTTCATCACCGACTCAAGCGACATCAAAAGGAGAGTACGATGAAAAACACAAAAAGCATTCAATCATTTGGAAAGCAAATTTTTGCTAACCGATCTTTCTAAAATTGCTAGGAAGATTTACACTTCCGTAAAGTCTATTTATTCAGTCGCTTAGTGACCATACTGGCACCGAAACGGAAGATGTCAGTCAGAAGGCCGAAATACAAATTTGTAATAAAGTATCTCCTTTCGATCATCGCACGAACATCAAAATGGGAGATGTTGAGATAAGTTATTGCAGAACAGAAATTCAACTAAAATCACCCAAAAGAGGGAAGACATCTGAACCAGACGAAACATCTGTGAGGTTCTTCAGAGCAGTAGTCACTGAAGCAACAAAGGACACCCAGCAACTTGGGGGAAAGAAGAGAAAGAATACAATGATCATTTACGTTTGGAGGGCGGGACGAACAACGCTCACACATTAAGAGGAGTAGTAACAGCCTATAATAAATACGTAGGGACTTAAGAAAGTAAGAGACACATCATCCCACGCTCAGACCGTGGCATAACAAGAGTGGCATATTGTTATACGAGGGTAAATGTTCTGTGCGTTCTGCAGACAAAGTTCTGCTGTGGTGCAGATAACACATGCGTTAATCACTGTGAGGCTTGTTCGTTACTACTGTAAGTATTGCATTTGACTGTTGGTTGTGATTTCTCACTCTAACGGCTTTGAGATTGTATCAGTCTAAAAGAAACATGAAATACGATTTTACCTCATCTATTTTCACCTTACTTCCAGTGAAGATGGTTCATGACCGAAACCGGTAGACATATAGATTTTAAAATAAACAGTTAATGGTTAAAATTAATTTTTTTCAAAAATGTTTATGGCTCGTTTGCTGACAAAGTGTACTGTTGCATATAGTCAGTGAATGATATATATAGGGGTGACTCACACCGAAGCGTGCAAAGAAACACCAGCAAGTGTGTCTTTAGCTTTACTGCACCGTAGGTACACAGCCGGCCTTTCGCTAATCCCGAGGAAAAGGCTATAAGGTGTGTGTACGTACGTCAGCGCCAATGCGGGAATCTGCTGCGTCGGCGACCGGTTGGCCGGTCTTGCGGACGTAGCGCTTCTACTCACGCCACGGCTAAGTAGCCGCCGAGTGTGTTGACTGCGCAGGTAGCCCACGAAACGGCTGACTGTTCCCTCAAGTGATACTCGTGGACCCCATGTCGAGCGCCGAAGGGAAACAGCCGTCTGCCGCCGTTGTAGTGAGCCTTAGCAGCTGTGACCGTCAGCCTAGGGCAGCTCTGTCAGTCACCGCAGACAGCTCTGCACCGGGGAGGCCGCGAGTTCGCGCTCGGGCCCTGTCCCTGCGGATGGCAGCTTGCAGTCCGCTGGAAGATGTCACCCAAAAGCGGGGGCCAGCAGTTCTACATCTACATCTACATCTACATGATTACCCTGCAATTCACATTTATGTGCCTGGCAGAGGGTTCATCGAACCACAATCATACTATCTCCCTACCATTCCACTCCCGAACAGCGCGCGGGAAAAACGAATACCTAAACCTTTCTGTTCGAGCTCTGATTTCTCTTATTTTATTTTGATGATCATTCCTACCTATGTAGGTTGGGCTCAACAAAATATTTTCGCATTCGGAAGAGAAAGTTGGTGACTGAAATTTCGTAAATATATCTCGCCGCGACGAAATCGTCTTTGCTTTAATGACTTCCATCCCAACTCGCATATCATATCTGCCACACTCTCTCCCCTATTACGTGATAATACAAAACGAGCTGCCCTTTTTTGCACCCTTTCGATGTCCTCCGTCAATCCCACCTGGTAAGGATCCCACAACGCGCAGCACTATTCTAACAGAGGACGAACGAGTGTAGTGTAAGCTGTCTCTTTAGTGGACTTGTTGGATCTTCTAACTGTCCTGCCAATGAAAAGCAACCTTTGGCCCGCCTTCCCCACAATATTATCTATGTGGTCTTTCCAACTGAAGTTGTTCGCAATTTTAACACCCAGGTACTTAGCTGAATTGACAGCTTTGAGAATTGTACTATTTATCGAGTAATCGAATTCCAACGGATTTCTTTTGGAACTCATGTGGATCACCTCACACTTTTCGTTATTTAGCGTCAACTGCCACCTGCCACACTATACAGCAATCTTTTCTAAATCGCTTTGCAACTGATACTGGTCTTCGGATGACCTTACTAGACGGTAAATTACAGCATCATCTGCGAACAACCTAAGAGAACTGCTCAGATTGTCACCCAGGTCATTTATATAGATCAGGAACAGCAGAGGTCCCAGGACGCTTCCCTGGGGAACACCTGGTATCACTTCAGTTTTACTCGATGATTTGCCGTCTATTACTATGAACTGCGACCTTCCTGACAGGAAATCACGAATCCAGTCGCACAACTGAGACGATACCCCATAGGCCCGCAGCTTGATTAGAAGTCGCTTGTGAGGAACGATGTCAAAAGCTTTCCAGAAATCCAGAAATACGGAATCAACTTGAGATCCCCTGTCGATAACGGCCATTACTTCGTGCGAATAAAGAGCTAGCTGCGTTGCACAAGAGCGATGTTTTCTGAAACCATGCTGATTACGTATGAATAGATCGTTCCCTTCGATGTGATTCATAATGTTTGAATACAGTATATGCTCCAAAACCATACTGCAAACCGACGTCAACGATATAGGTCTGTAGTTCGATGGATTACTCCTACTACCCTTCTTAAACACTGGTGCGACCTGCGCAATTTTCGAATCTGTAGGTGCAACCCTATCGGTGAGCGAGCGGTTGTATATGATTGCTAAGTAGGGAGCTATTGTATCAGCGTAATCTGAAAGGAACCTAATCGGTATACAATCTGGACCTGAAGACTTGCCCGTATCAAGCGATTTGAGTTGCTTCGCAACCCCTAAGGTATCTACTTCTAAGAAACTCATGCTAGCAGCTGTTCGTGTTTCAAATTCTGGAATATTCCATTCGTCTTCCCTGGTGAACGAATTTCGGAAAACTGCGTTCAATAACTCCGCTTTAGCGGCACAGTCGTCGGTAACAGTACCATCGGCACTGCGCAGCGAAGGTATTGACTGCGTCTTGCCGCTTGTGTACTTTACATACGACCAGAATTTCTTCGGATTTTCTACCAAATTTCGAGACAATGTTTCGTTGTGGAACCTATTAAAGGCATCTCGCATTGAAGTCCGTGCCAAATTTCGCGCGTCTATAAATTTTAGCCAATCTTCGGGATTTCGCGTTTTCCTGAACTTCGAATGCTTTTTCCGCTGCCTCTGCAACAGCGTTCGGACCTGTTTTGTGTAGCATGGGGGATCAGTTGCATCTCTTACCAATTTATGAGGTATGAATCTCTCAATTGCTGTTGCTACCATATCTTTGAATTTGAGCCATATCTCGTCTACATTTGCATAGTCAGTTTGGAAGGAATGGAGATTGTCTCTTAGGAAGGCTTCTAGTGACACTTTATCCGCTTTTTTAAATAAAATTATTTTGCGCTTGTTTCTGGTAGATTTGGAAGAAACGGTATTGAGCCTAGCTACAACGACCTTGTGATCACTAATCCCTGTATCAGTCATGATGCTCTCTATTAGCTCTGGATTGTTTGTGGCTAAGAGGTCAAGTGTGTTTTTGCAACCATTTACAATTCGCGTGGGTTCGTGGACTAACTGCTCGAAATAATTTTCGGAGAAAGCATTTAGGACAATCTCGGAAGATGTTTTGTGCCTACCACCGGTTTTGAACAAGTATTTTTGCCAACATATCGAGGGAGGGTTGAAGTCCCCACCAACTATAACCGTATGAGTGGGGTATTTATTTGTTACGAGACTCAAATTTTCTCTTAACTGTTCAGCAACTATATCATCGGAGTCTGGGGGTCGGTAGAAGGAGCCAATTATTAACTTAGTTCGGCTGTTAAGTATGACCTCCACCCATACCAATTCGCACGGAGTATCTACTTCGACATCACTACACGATAAACTACTACTGATAGACAAACACTCCACCACCAATTCTGCCTAAGCCGGCCGCGGTGGTCTAGCGGTTCTAGGCGCTCAGTCCGGAACCGCATGACTGCTACGGTCGCAGGTTCGAATCCTGCCTCGGGCATGGATGTGTGTGATGTCCTTAGGTTAGTTAGGTTTAAGTAGTTCTAAGTTCTAGGGGACTGATGACCACAGATGTTAAGTCCCATAGTGCTCAGAGCCATTTGAACCCAATTCTGCCTAATCCATCTTTCCTGAACACCGTCTGAGACTTCGTAAAAATTTCTGCAGAACTTATTTCAGGCTTTAGCCAACTTTCTGTACCTATAACGATTTCAGCTTCTATGCTTTCTACTAGCGCTTGAAGCTCAGGGACTTTCCCAGAACAACTACAACAATTTACAACTACAGTTCCGACTGTTCCTTGATCCAAGCACGTCCTGTATTTGCCATGCACCCTTTGAGATTGCAGCCCACCCCGTACTTTCCCGAGGCCTTCTAACCTAAAAAACCGCCCAGTCCACGCCACACAGCCTCCGCTATCTGTGTAGCCGCCAGCTGAGTGTAGTGAACTCCTGACCTATTCAGCGGAACCCGAAACCCCACCACCCTATGGCGCAAGTCAAGGAATCTGCAGCCAACACGGTCGCAAAACCGTCTGAGCCTGTAATTCAGACCCTCCACCCGGCTCTGCACCAAAGGTCCGCAGTCGGTTCTGTCAACGATGCTGCAGATGGTGAGCTCTGCCTTCATCTCGTAAGCAAGACCGGCAGCCTTCACCAAATCAGATAACCGCTGGAATCCAGAGAGAATCTTCTCAGATCCAAAGCGACACACGTAATTAGTGCCGACATGTGCCACCACCTGCTGCTTGCGCCGGTGCAATTACAACGTGAGGCCCGGATCGCCACAGCTATGGCGCGTCTGTGCAGCCGAGGTTTGCGGTAGTTTCAGCGGGCCGGCTGGCTGCCGATGTCCATCGCCGCAGGTCGTCTTCGTTGCCTACAAATTAAACAGACATCATTCTCTCCGGTTCTAGACGAGAACACTATGGCGACACGACTGCCTGAGTCGAGTCTCCGAGCTCGCTTATTTATAAATCTTCTCCCTACACTACTGACGTAGTTCCTCTGGAGGGGACAAGTGGAATAGTCTTTAATAATTATGTCAGCCTTCCTCAGCCCGCTTCGGCCCCTACACACAGGTCACTAAGCGCTGTTGTAACTGGAACGTGTGGGTTCTTCACAGTTCGTCAGTGCCCTGTGCTACTCTGATTACTTTAGACTTGTATACAGTGCCCGCCGGGCCATGTCTTCTCGCCTGCGGGTGGTGTCGTAAATCTGCCTTGCGGAATCGTTTACAAAATATCAACACTGCCCGCGCCTGCCTTCCGATGTGATAACTGGTCCCTTAACAACTACCTTCTAGTCATAGCTTCGCGAAATTTACAAGAATTCCCCAAATCCACGCCTATACTTATTCCTGGCGTAGTAATATGAAAACATTTAAAAAGAAGGAAATATGGAATGATCCTCAGGATACTGATGAAGCCCAGCCACAGGATTAAAGTTCATTGTCAGTTTATTCAGATTAAACAAAAGTTACTCTGAATGGTGGCCTTACGTTTACTAATGTTACACACAGAGTAACAAATGGAATATGAAATAAACGATCTAGCAAATCAAGCAGAGCATTAACAGAAAATGACTATTGTAGGCCAAAGGAATCGTAAAGTGCATCAAAATCAACTAAAATGAATAAATTCCTAATTCTCAGCAAGTTCATCCAAGTCTGTATGTAATAACCAACTCAACATAGCAAAGTGCAGTCGCTGATAGCTACACTCACGTATACTGTTCGGACATTTTCTAGATCCCAAACTGTTACACTGGGAAAATGGTTAATTCCAGAATCAGTGCACATCAAAGTATTCCTAACAGCAAACGCATCTGAACACATGCGGCTGCTCGACCGCTCAACCTTACCAACAACCTCACCTTACTGGTTATGAATACCAAAAGACCACGAGTCTCACCCATTTAAAAAATTGGTTATCTGACTCTTACTGTAGAGTTTACGTTCTAGACCACCATTCGAATACACTCTTGAACTTTCTTAACATATATTCATTTTAAACAAATAAGATATGCATCTACAATTGATCTGCATTGTACTACCAAAATTTCTTATTAATGCACATAAACAAATTAGGGTAATCGGATAGATTGTCCATGATAGTCTTTCGTGTATCTGTTGAGAACTCTTTGTCTTGGCAGAATGTTTATTAAATAATTTATTTATAACAATTGATATATATTTGAAATAATTACTTGAACATATTTTATGGCTGTCATCACGATCGTTCCACCCGTGTGTCGTACACATAAGTACCATGTCTGTAGTTTTGGTTGCTGTTGTTATAAACAATTTTACACATAAATGTTAATAACTTCCATAATATTAGTTGTATAAATATGGTAATAATTTTATTGGATTTGTCTCTTTATTATGATTTCAGCTCTGCCATTATATTTTGTGCATCTTGTTTGTAAGCAGTTTTTTTAGTGATAATTTGAAGCTTCAAATTTTTATATTCTCAGTTACTAGGCGATATTGCTACCCTTCTTCAAGTACATCGTAGCATCTCCTCCCTTTCTTCTTGTGCTTTCCAAAGCCCTGACTCGTTCAACATAATTTCCATAAAAGAGTTCAAATTATTTCTGTAACATGTAACTAACTAACCAACCGTGTGCTGGCCACTAGACGCGAACGCTCGACTGCCTGCTTACTTCATTGCCTCTCGCCGGCCTCTCTTATCGCCCACTCAAATACTCTGTTTTTAAATACTTTGCATAGCCAAACAGCAGCTTGTAACGTTACAGTGGGAAGAGATTTTAAACGATGGGGGCGTTACACAGCGGTTCTCAAATGGTGACCAAAGATCGGATTTATATCATCGAGGAACTGAGCGATGGGTACAACGTACCGACCATTGTTTATCTGTCACTTTTAAATGTAGTGCAGCATTCAATAACATTTGCTTAGCTTGCCATAATAAAGTGCAACTTACTTTTGAATACGACTTGCACATACATCGTGACGTTTACTGTTAGTGAAGAGTAAATTTCTTACGTGATTTACGCAGTCGGAAGAGGAACCGCCGCGCAGCCGTCTGCAGCTATACGTCGAGATACGTACTAGGGCCTGCACCGTAATTAACACTGTCGCATCTCATTGCTCGTATTTATCTTTATCTCTCTGTTCAACCAGATAAGACATTTCTTAGTATCAAAAAATATTTATTTTCTCAGCTTTTTTTCAACTGATGTTTATGTTGTGAGTCTTGAAGACTAATACTAGTGCACTCTTTTCCTCCGATTTCAGTGCATTTTATCTGTTACATGTAAATGCTTGGCGTACAACACATTTCAGTTATCGAGTCACATGTGGGTTCTTGCCTGTGCTGTGACTGTGGTGCGGTTGTTCCTGTCGATTCACACCCCCACGGTTAACCTTATTCAGTATGCCAAGTGTTTGCTTCAGTCACGTCTGCCAGTAGCACCGAAAACGATGTTTCCGAGACTACACGGAATGAAATCTTTTACTCTGGGTTCCAGTTGTTAGAGGATCTGGAGAGTAGACGGAGAATTAGTATTTTAGAAAATGTGGAGAAGACGATGTACTTTAAGAAAATTAATGATTGTAGAGACAACTATAAAAACATGCAAATTTGACAAAATGTTATTAAGAGGGCAGTGAAGAGCGAACAAAGTACATAATTCCTTTGTAATAATAATAATAATAATAATAATAGAAACAGAAATAACACTAACAACAATAAAAATGAAAAACAAAATAAGGAACAAATTAAACATGTTAAATAGTTCGTGTATTTTGAAGTTTGAAAACGTGTCACGAATGATCACCGAGTTAAAATATTTAGCGATCATTCTGAGATAACTCCAGAGTAAGTCAATAACAGAAGGCTTGCTGTGTCTAGAAGGACACAGAACACGGGACTGAGTCTGTGTTAAGTGTGAGCTTCGCCGCTGGTGATTGCAAGTTGCAGCTTCTGTTATGGGTGGAGAGTGAACAGTTTAATTCAGTTAGAAGAATCCACATAAGGCGGGAATTGTTAAAGTATTTCCAGAAGCAGGAGCGTCGGGGCGCAGTGTGGTAGCCCTGTTGTCCGAGGGACGAAAGTTTCACAGATGTTACTGGAGAGAGAGAGAGAGAAAGAGAGAGAGAGAGAGAGGGGGGGGGGGAGAAAGAGAGACAGAAAAGGAGGAGAGAGAGAGAGAAAGAGAAGGCAGCACACAGCGGCATTAACAGTAACTATGGGCTGGAGAAGCCGCTATCAGCCGACAATTGCATAAAAGGCAAGAGGAAGTGACCTCGTATGAAACTAACTTTTCACATTTGCTCGTAATACACACTGCTGGAGGAACATGGTTATCTTTGTGACACAGATAGAGGTAACCAGGTTGATTTGCTAAAGCATAGACTTTCGTAAATCTGATTCAATACCACGTCGACACTCTCTAGAGAAAGTACGTTCCTGTGGGATATCTAACCACGTTAGCGACTGGATCGGAAAGTTTCCTGACATGAGGAAGCAGAAAGTTAAGAGTTCCGGGGAGTCATCTGCAGACACGCAAGTAATATCTGGTGTGCCCCAGGAGAGTGTAAGAGGTTCCTTGCTGTTCATTTTATACATTAACGAATTACCGGATTTTACTAGTCGCAATTTATTACTTCTTGTGGATGATGTACGGAGATTTTATCCAGTAAAAACTGCAGTAATACCAGTTAGATTTCGTCAAAATATCAGCCTACGAAAGGCTGTAAACTTTCTCTTAATGCAAATGAATGCTAAGTTGTGTCTTCACGAAATGTAACTGAGTGGTGTCCATTGATTTCCAGATTAATATGTTACAACTGCAGTCAGCCATATCATACAAATATTTAGGAATATCAGAGTACAGAGGTATGGAACAAGCAAATAGGACAGATTTAGGTAAAGCAAATGGTAGGCTAAGACTCACTGGTAAGATGCTAGAACACTACCGTTTGCTTAAAAAAGAGACTGTATCCAAAACATTTTTCCAGCCGTTACTGAAATACTACTCATGTGTGTGCCGGCCGGAGTGGCCGTGCGGTTCTAGGCGCTACAGTCTGGAGCCGAGCGACCACTCCGGTCGCAGGTTCGAATCCTGCCTCGGGCATGGATGTGTGTGATGTCCTTAGGTTAGTTAGGTTTAATTAGTTCTAAGTTCTAGGCGACTGATGACCTCACAAGTTAAGTCGCATAGTGCTCAGAGCCATTTGAATCAGCCATACTACTCATGTGTATCGGACATATATCAGGTCAGACAAACGAGAGCTATCGTGTCTACACGAAAAAGGGCGGTGTGAATGATCACAGAAGTGACTGACTGGCGAGAAACTGTAACAGAAATGTTGCAAAATCTTAGCTGCTAAACACTCTAAGAACGACGCCGTACACTTTCCAAGAACTTGTGCGGAAACCCTTAAGAACTGCCTTTCAAGCAAAAAACAAGAATTTCTCCTTCAACCTCCTGCGTATGTATTCCGTAGAGATGGCGTAGGTAAAGTTAGGTAACTAACAGCTCGGACAGAGGCGAACAAGGAGTCGGTCCTATCATACTTTGCCCTGAACGGAATAGGAAGGAACATTAATATATGAGACAATGAAAAGTACCCTCTCCCACACACTTCACGGTGCTTCATAGAGTACAGGTGCAGCTGCAGGGAATCATACAGCAGTGGTTTGGAAATTAATTGTGCAATAAGAGATCAAGATGGAAAACTCGTGAAAGAATAATTTTTCATCATTAATGCACTTTTGTTTCAGTTCTTTGTCTCCATCATTTTTCCACTGATGTTACTTCATATCTGAATCGCGTTTCTGGCAAGTCTGCAAAATGATCGTTTGCGGTTCTCTCTTCACTGGACGCAAGCTGCCTCTCAACCGTAGAATATTTTTGTAAAAAAATAGGCTAAACACAGAGAGCGTGAAGTATGGTGAAAAAGAAGGACGTTCTAACAATTTGGACTTTAAATCCCTCAGTCTTACGTTTAATAAAGTAGCAGCAAACGACAGAGATCTTCTGGTCGGATGTAGGACAGACGTAGAACACCTGTTAAATGTAATGGACAGCTTAGTTATCACAAAATATGGTGGTGGATCAGAACACCAAAGATAAACGTGATGAAGAGGGGTGTAAAGGTGAATAATGACCTGTATAGCACGAAAATTGCGTAACACATAGCAGTGGAAGCATGGTCCCCTGAAGTTAGTGAGATTAGACAGAATGGACGAAGCAAGGAATACACCAGAAGCAGACTGAAACAAATGAAGCAAGCTGTATTCAGTAAACAACCAGTATTGGTATCAGATATTGCTAAGGAATTGGGAATAAATTCATGAAGGTTTACATCTGAGGCACGGTATAGGACAGAAGTGAAACGTAGACCATCAGAAAACAGGAGAGAGGTGAAGAGGAAACATTTAAAATATGATGCTATGGAGGAGTGTTAACAATTAGATGGACAGGTGAAGTGCGAAATGAAGACATTGTACAAAGAACAGATGACGAAAAAAGTCTGTGGAAGACCCTTAGCAGAAACGGGCAGATTAGTGGGACATCCGCAAGGGTATCCAGGAATATTTAACTTGGTACTTGAACGGGTTAGTAGAGGGAAAAGCAGTAAGAGCAGACAAACACTAGAATATGCGAAAAAAATTATAGAGGATTTTGAGTGTAGCACTCACGTAGAAATGACAAGATTAGCACTGGACAAGAAAATATAGGAATCATTGTTGAGATATTCTCTGCGCATGAGGTCGTTAAAAACTAATTCTGAGTCCCAATTCAATTATGCTACACGTCCAACTTGTGGATTTCATCAATGTCATAAGGTGAATTAATCTGGCAGTTCCAGCTTTCCGGTCCTACAGGTCACGTTTGCTATCAGGTGTTTCTAATTACATGCCATGTAAGTACTGAAAAACGAAGAATGTCTTCGTATCATAATGTTGATTACGAAAAATCGTTCACAAAGTAATTTTACAGTAATAATAGACATCAGACAAGTTTTTACCCTAATATCAAGCTAAATTTTGATAGCATTCACAGAAATTAAAAGTACTGTACGTCTTACCACACAATCAGTTAACTCTGAACTGCCTTTTAGCGTCTCTGTTAAATCTAGTTTTAGACATTCCTCTCATCACCACTTTAAAGTATATATGGTGATACAGTTGAAGAAGAATTGTTAGCTTTGAGAGATGAAAGAGTGAAGGCACCAGAGGATCAAGTAGGTAAGGAAACTAGGGTTAGTAGAAATCCTTGGGTGACAGAAGAGATATTGAATTTAACTGATGCAAGGAGAAAATATAAAAATGCTGTAAATGAAGCAGACAAAAAGGAATACGAACGTCACAAAAATAAGATCGACAGTAAGTACAAAATGGCTAAGCAGGGATGGATAGAGGACAAATGTAAGGATGTAGAGGCATATATCGCTGTGGGTAAGATAGATACTGCCTATAGGAAAATTAAAGAGACCTTTGGAGAAAAGAGAACTACTTTGGGGAAAGCAGAAACATGGAAGGAGTATATAGAGGGTCTATACAAGGGCGATGTACTAAGGGGCACTATTATGTAAATGGGAGAGTACGTAGATGAAGATGAAATGGGAGATATGATACTGAGTGAAGAATTTGACAGAATACTGAAAGACCTAAGTCAAGAAAAGGCCCGGGAGTAAACAACATTCCATTAGAACTACTGAAAATTACCGAACTATCAGTTGAATAATCTATGGCTGCATAATACTAACACGAATACTTTACAAACGAATGTAGAAACTGGTAGAAGCTGAATTCGGGGAGAATCAGCTTGGGTTCCGTAGAAATGTTTGAACACGCGAGGCAACATTGACCCTACGACTTATCATAGAAGATAGACTAAGGAAAGGCAAACCTACGTTTCTACTATCTGTAGACTTAAAGAAAGCTTTCGACAATGTTGACTGGATTACTCTCTTTAAAATTCTGGATATGCCAGGTTTAAAATACCGGGAGTGATTGGCTATTTACAATTTGTACAGAAACCAGACGGTAGTTTTAAGAGTCGAGGGGCACGAAAGGGAAGCCGTGGTTGAGAAGGGTGTGAGACAGGGCTGTAGCCTATCCACGATGTTATTAAACCTGTATATTGACCAAGCAGTAATGGAAACGAAAGAGAAGTTTAGAGTAGGAACTAAAATCCATGGAGAAGAAATAAAAACTTTGAGGTTTGCCGATGACATTGTAATTCTGTCAGAGATAGCAAAGGACCTGGAAGAGCAGTTGAATGGAATGGACAATGTCTTGAAAGGAGGATATAAGATGAACATCAGCAAAAGCTAAAGGAGGATAATGGAATGTAGTCGAATTGAGTCAGGTAGTGCTGAAGGAATTATCTAAGGAAATGAGACACTTAAGGTAGTAAATGAGTTTTGTTATTTGGGAAGCAAAATGACTGATGATGGTCGATGTAGAGAGGATATAAAATATAGACTGGCTATGCCAAGGAAAGCGTTTCTCAAGAAGAGAAATTTGTTAAGATCGAGTATAGATTCCAGTGTTAGGAAGTCTTTTCTGAAAGTATTTGTATGGAGTGTAGCCGTGTATGGAAGTGAAACATGGACGATAAACAGAGTAGACAAGAAGAGAATAGAAGCTATTGAGATGCTGCAGAAGGATGCTAAAGATTAGATGGGTAGATTACGTGACTAACGAGAAAGTACTGAAAATAATTACGGAGAAGAGGAATTTGTGGTACAACTTGACTAGAAAAAGGGATCGGTTGGTACGGCACGTTCTGGGGCATAAAGAGATCACCGATTTAGTGTTGGAGGGAAACGTAGAGGGTAAAAATCGTAGAGGGAGAGCAAGAGATGGATAAACTAAGCAGATTCAGAAGAATGTAGGTTGCACTAGTTATTCGGAGATGAAGAGGCTTGCCCAGAGTAGAGTGATATGGACGGCTGCATCAAACCAGTCTCTGGACTGAAGACCACAACAACAACGAGGGCGAGGAGAAGGACATGACTTTTTTTCTACGCACTTGCGAATCACAGGGTAGGAGAACGAAAATGCTTGTCGTTGTCACGACCACACCCAAATTCTTATTGATTTATGAGCTTATTTTCACAGCAGATTAAGAATTACAAATATCTTAAACGTTTATTTTAGTCCAAACAAACTCTTTGGATCCCAGCGGGTTGCTGCCTGAGAAGCAGAACACAAGCCGTACGTAACATACAAAAAGCCACCTTTTGTTGAAAAGTTAATTATGTTTGTGAAACACGTTACTGTAATAATTAAATGGTAAATTTAAAACCAAATTGCATATTTTACTTATTTTCACAGCTGAGTTCAAAGCGAAAAATAAGCCTTCTCAAAATTTATCGTAGGAGGCACAAACGAAAAGTAATCCAACTATTTAAACTTGTGTTGTTAGCTGACGTAAGAGAAGGCTGCATATTTGCTCTTCTCAACTTGCAATGGGGCAGGTTCTTACGCAGGTTCTGATTGTACTCAGAATGTGTGAACCCTGGGGATCAGATTTCAGTCAGTCAGCAGAGCCGAGGCAGTAGTACTTCTTGTCATAACTGAAGTAAAGAGATTCACAACCTGGCGAGTTCATTTCCAATATCCCTAAGAAAATAACAGTAAATTACTCCCCTAAAAGAACGTTCAGTCTCAAAAATTTGAGTAAAGTTAGCCCCACTTCCACTGCCAGCACTAGTTATCAAAATGTCCAATGAACGACAAACAACCAAAATACTGTTCTCAATCTCAAGAACATAGACAATGAAGGAAAAAGCATATAAAAGTGATGATACACTCAATATATTAGGTATCTGTACCCGATTACGTACACAATATATTGTACCCTAGACGCATCTCAGTGTTGCAGTGAGTTGTGACAGTGTTCTAGTGAAATACATGAAAATTCATTTGAACAATTTGGACACGAGTTCCTTCAGTGCACTACCACTTTCTTTCACTAAAACAACAGAGGAAATCGCAATTTAGTTGTATGAAATTCGTTTTTAAAACTAGGGTGCGAATATCATCGGTAACAATGAAACGGTTACCAAATATGGCAAATAGGAAACAGTTAATGAGCGCTCACTGTGAAGCGTATGGAAATGCCGTATGTTCTGTCAGACAGCCTTACCCTGACAGAGTTTGAAAGGGGTCTCATTATGGCTCTCCATCTGATCAGCTAATCGAGTCGGGTGATATCCAGATTTAAGGAGCGTTTGGGTGTGACAGTCTCCTGTTGGAATACTTCCGAACATGAGTGAAGGCAATCTCGTCGTCAGGTTTCCGGTCGACCACTTGTGAAGGAAGTATCGATGTATTGTGCATCAAGCACATCGTAACCCTTTCATACCTGCACTTGCCATCGGAGAACAAGTAATGGACTTCCTGCAACATTCTCAATCATCCCACACCATTAATCGGAGACTAGCCGCAACCGGACCACGAAATTACCTTCCCGTGCGTGGGCTACCGTTAACACCACAACACAAACGGATGCTTTTGGAGTGGTGCCGTGACCTGCAAGCATGGACAGCATTGTATTGTTTTCAGAAATGAACAGCAGTTCTACCCTACCCAGGATCACCATCTATACTGAGCTTAGAGGCGACCTGGAGAAAGGTTCCGTTCTTCCACTATTCTGGAGGGCCACAGCGGCGTTACTTTTGGGGTCATCGTGTGAAGAGTCACAGAATGTGAGTCAAAGTCACTGCCGATAATGATTGAGGGAACTATGACGGCACAGCGGTACGTCACGGACGTCCTGCGACCTAATGTGTTATCTCTTATGAGACTGTATCGAGGTGCCATTTTTCAACCAGGCAATGCGCGTCCTCACATAGCACGTGTCTCTATGTCTGCGTACTGCTGAGACCCTCCCGTTGCTAGGTTCAAATGGCTCTGAGCACTACGGGACTTAACTGCTGAGGACATCAGTCCCCTAGAACTTAGAACTACTTAAACCTAACTAACCTAAGGACATCACACAGCAATGCACGAGGCAGGATTCGAACCTGCGACCGTAGCGGTCTCGCGGTTCCAGACTGTAGCGTCTAGAACCGCTCGGCCACCCACGCCGGCTCCCGTCTCTGGGAAGACTCCCGGTCTGTCCCCTATAGAACATACACTACTGGCCATTAAAATTGCTACACCACGATGATGATGTGCTACAGACGCGAAATTTAACCGACAGGAAGAAGATGCTGTGATATGCAAATGATTAGCTTTTCAGAGCTTTCACACAAGGATGGCACCGGTGGCGGCACCTACAACGTGCTGACATGAGGAAAGTTTCCAGCCGATTTCTCATACACAAACAGCAGTTGACCGGCATTGCCTGGTGAAACGTTGTTGAGATGCCTCGTGTAAGGAGGAGAAATACGTACCATCACGTTTCCGACTTTGATAAAGGTCGGATTTTAGCCTATCGCGATTGCGGTTTATCGTATCGCGACAGTGCTGCTCGCGTTGGTCGAGATCCAATGACTGTTAGCAGAATATGGAATCGGTGGGTTCAGGAGGGTAATACGGAACGCCGTGCTGGATCCCAACGGCTTGTACCACTAGTAGTCGAGATGACAGACATCTTATCCGCATGGCTGTAACGGATCCGCAGCCACGTCTCGATCCCTGAGTCAACAGATGGGGACGTTTGTAAGACAACAACCATCTGCACGAACAGTTCGACGACGTTTGCAGCTGCATGGACTATCAGCTCGGAGACCACGGCTGCGGTTACCCTTGACGCCGCATCACAGACAGGAGCGCCTGCGATGGTGTACTCAACGACGAACCTGGGTGCACGAATGGCAAAACGTCATTTTTTCGGATGACTCCAGGTTCTGTTTACTGCATCATGATGGTCGCATCCGTGTTTGGAGACATCGCGGTGAACGCACATTGGAAGCGTGTATTCGTCATCGCCATACTAGCGTATCACCGGCGTGATTGTATGGGGTGCCATTGGTTACACGTCTCGGTCACTTCTTGTTCGCATTGACTGCACTTTGAACAGTGGACGTTACATTTCAGATGTGTTACGACTCGAGGCTCTATCCTTCATTCGATCCCTGCGAAACCCTACATTTCAGCAGGATAATGCACGACCTCATGTTTCAGGTCCTGTACGGGCCTTTCTGGATACAGAAAATGTTCGACTGCTGCCCTGGCCAGCACATTCTCCAGATCTCTCACCAATTTAAAACGCCTGGTCAATGGTGGGCGAGCATCTGCCTCGTCACAATACGCCAGTCACAATTCTTGATGAACTGTGATATCGTGTTGAAGCTGCATGGGCAGCTGTACCTGTACACGCCATCCAAGCTCTGTTTGTCTCAATGCCCAGGCGTATCAAGGCCGTTATTAAGGCCAGAGGTTGTTGTTCTGGGTACTGATTTCTCAGGATCTATGCACCCAAATTGCGTGAAAATGTAATCAAAAAATGGTTCAAATGGCTCTGAGCACTATGGGACTCAACTGCTGTGGTCATCAGTCCCCTAGAACTTAGAACTACTTAAACCTAACTAACCTAAGGACATCACACACACCCATGCCCAAGGCAGGATTCGAACCTGCGACCGTAGCAGCAGCGCGGCTCCGGACTGGAGCGCCTAGAACCGCACGGCCACCGCGGCCGGCAAAATGTAATCACATGTCAGTTGTAATATAATATATTTGTCCAATGAATACCCGTTTTTCATCTGCATTTCTTCTTGGTGTAGCACTTTTAATGGCCAGTAGTGTATGTGGGACCAGCTCGGACGTCTGCTACATTCCAGTGACAGTGTCCAAGATATCAAAGGCAACGGTTGTACCTCAGTTTGCCTCTGAAGAGGATGCAACGGATTCGTGACACCCTCCCCAACCGAATCCATGCCAGAGCGAGTGCTGTATGATACTGTTAAGTGAGCTCACACAGCCAAGTTCTTTGCAAATTTGATACAAATTTGTAATCAGTGAAATAACAGCAAGTACCCTCACAACCCGTGAAGCTTCATTTCGTTTCCTCCTCCTTTTCTGGGTGCTTTGCTTTTTTTGTCAATCAGTGTACATACAAGGTGGTTCATCTGCCCCTACCGCTGCCGTTTTATGCAGTTATACCTTGCCTTCATAAACCACGCGCGTGATCTTCATATTTCTTCGATAGCTACGCGCCTGTTATTACTATTACAGAAAAAAAATGAACCGGAACTTTTTTTTACGAAATTTAATGTAGTTAAATCTTTTATTGAGATAAGTTTTCGCTACAAGCCGTAATTAGCGAGTTATTCAAGAAAAACGTACAAAAGTGACTTTCAAACGCACCTACACTCCCGCGCTCAGCCGCCACCGTAAGTTGTTCATGTCACTCCCTCCTACCACTTTACAAAAATTCACGATTGCGCGAATTATTTCCCATGTTCGGCCATTTTGGTCTTCACTGACTGGCCTTATTACGCCATCTGCTTAGTCGAGCACTTACAAATTGTAAAACTGACGTTTGTGTAAATTTTACCAAAGAATTTTGTGAATTTTAACACCACACAGTTTTAATCTGTCAAGAAGTTCCATAAAACAAACAGTTACATCATAGTATTCATTAACCCTTCTGACTACGAAATTACTGTGCTTATAAGGTTAAGTTTGGATCGAATTGTGAACGTAATTAGTTTTGTCGTAACGTTTGCAAAAGTCGTTTTTCTTTGATTACACTCACGGCCCCACTTAAAAAAAAAGGGCTCTGAGCACAATGGGACTTAACTTCTGAGGACATCAGTCCCCTAGAACTTAGTACTACTTAAACCTAACTAACCTAAGGACATCAAACACACCGATGCCCGAGGCAGGATTCGGACCTGCGACCGTAGCGGTCGCGCGGTTCCAGATTGTAGCGCCTAGAACCGCCCCACTTAAATTGATAATATTAAAGAAACAACCGACTATGCTGGTGGCGTAATAGACCAATTAGTATGAGACCAAAAACGTTCGAGTACTCAGAAGTTTTTGTACAATGGTAAGAGAGAGTGCCACGAACAATATACGTACTAGAAATCGTGACTGGTGAGGGATGAGTGGAGGGTGGAGGTGCGTTTAAAGGTCTCTTTTATACGTTTTTCTTGAATAACTCGAAAACCGTGGCCTCCAGGGAAAAAGTATCCCAGTACAATATTTAACTATATTAAATTTCCTACAAAAAGTTCCGGTTCGATTTTTCTGTAGGACTAGTAATTTGAGCGTAGCGCGTGCGAGTGAGAGGATTGAAACCTTGCGCATTGTTTATGAAGGCAAGTTAGAACATTACGGGCTGCATAAAACGACAGCGCTAGGGGCAGCTGAATTACCCTGTATATACGCTACACACAGTCATCTTACAGTTTATAGCGGAGGTACTTACTGTTCCACTATCACTCCGTCCTTTTCTTGTTACATTCACTTAATGACAAGTAGCCACCATAAAACTTCTTGTAATTGTCATTCGTTGTACTGTATTCAATTACACTGCTCTGCGAGTCACACTAAGCTTTCTTAGAAAAAAAAAGTGACGAAATATAGAACTAAATTTCATCGTTTTCTTAAAAAAGTTATTACTATTTTACATCTATTTATCTATTTCTATGGTAATTTGCCCCACAGTCGGAGAATTTCAGGTCTTGCCACTGAGACTCTACAACAAAATAGTAGCGCCGCATTCTATCGTAATTCATTATCTAACTCAGTAGCCACTACCAGTTTAAAATAACTATAAAACCGACTACAACGTAGCGTTACCGTTCACTACTTCCATCATTCCATAATCAGTGGAAAATGATAGACTTGGTGCCAGATCATTCCAGCCTTTGCATCCGCTCCATCTCCGGCGGCGTGAAACTGTTGATTGTACAGGGTGCAGCCAACTACAGGTGGTAGCCCATGTCAGTACCAATGACGTTTGTCGTTTTGGATCGGAGGAGATTCTCTCTGGTTTGGGACGGCTAGCGCAAATGGTTAAGACTATCAGTCTTGCTTCCGAGATTAAGGTGGAGCTCACCATCTGCAGCATCGTTGACAGAACCGACTGTGGTCCTTAGGTGCAGAGCCGAGTGGAGAGTCTGAATCAGAGGCTCAGGCGGTTCTGTGACCGTGTAGGCTGCAGATTCCTTGATTTGCACCATCGGGTGGTGGGTTTCTGGGTTCCGCTTGATAGGTCAGGAGTCCACTACACACAGGAAGCGGCTATATGGGTAGCGGGGGCTGTGTGGAAGGGACTGGTTGGTTTTTTAGGTTAGAGGGTCTCAGGAAACTACAGAAAGGGCGTCAGTCTAAAAGCGGGCAGGTAAAACACAGTAAGGTAGTTGTAGAAACGATCAGTATTGTAGTTGTAAATTGTCGTAGCTGTGTTGGGGTAAGAACCAGAGCTCGAAACCCTAATACAAAGCACTGAAGCTCAAATAGTTGTAGGTACAGAAAGCTGGCTAAGGCTAGAAACAAGTTCAGCCGAAATTTTTTCAAACTATCTAACAGTGTTCAGAAAGTATAGATTAAATTCAGTTGTTGGTAGAGTATTTATTGCTCTCAGAAGTAGTTTGCCTTGTAGTGAAATTGAAGTAGATAGTTCATGCGATTTAATATGGGTTGAGGTTATACATGACAATCGGACTAAACTATTAATTGGATCGTTTTACCGACCCCCCGACTCAGAGCATATAGTTTCTGCACAGTTCAAAGAAACCGTGAGTCTCATTTCAAATAAGTACCCCACTCATAGAATTATAGTCGGTGACGACTTCAATCTACCCTCGGTGTGCTGGAAATATTATACGTTTAAAGCCGGCGGCAGGCAGAAAACGTCATCCGAAACAGTAGTGAATGCTTTCTCAGAAAATTATTTTTAAACAATTAGTTCATAAGCCTATTCGAAGCGTAAATGGTTGCGAAAGCATAGTTGACGTCTTAGCAACAAATAATCCTCGACAAATAGCGAGTATCAAGACGAATACAGGGATTAGCGAACATCAAAAAGAAACGCAAAGTGCATCTATTTAAAAAAGCTGATAAAAATGCTCTTAACGCCTTTTTAAGAGACAGTCTCCACTCTTTCCGATCTGATCATGTAAGCATAGAAAAGATGTGAAATTATTTCAGAGAGATAGTATCGACGGCAAATGAGATATGTCTACCACACAAATTAATAAGTTATGTTACTGATCCCCCATGGTGCACAAAACGGGTGTGATTGCTGTTGCAGAAGCAACGAAAAAAGCACGCCAAATTTATAAGAACGCAAAATCCCGAAGATTGGCAATGTTTTGTAGAAGTTCTGATTATAGAGTGTGCTTCAACTCGAGATGCTTTTAATAATTTCCACAACGAAACTCGGTCTCGGAATCTGTCAGAAAACCCAAAGCATACCAGCGGTAAGACGCAATCAATAATTTCACTGCGCGATAGCAACGGTAAAGTCACTGATGACAGTGCCACCAAAGCAGAGTTATTAAGCACGGTTTTCCGAAACTGCTTCGCCGAAGAAGAGCAAGAAAATATTCCTGAATTTCAATCAAGAACAACTGGGAAGATGAGAAACATACAAGTAGATATCCTCGGTGTAGCAAAGCAGCTTAAATCACTTAATAAAGGCAAGGCTCCGGTCCAGGTGGTATACCAGCCAGGTTCCTTTCAGAGAATGCAGATGCAGTAGCTCCATATTTGGCAATTATATACAACGAGCGGTTGTAAATGGTTGTAATGGAGCTCACAGAAAGATCCGTACCTAAAGACTGGAGAACTGCTCAACGCACACCAATACCCAAAAAGGGAAAAGGGGGTAATCTGCTGAATTACAGGCCCATATCGCTAATGTTGATTTGCCGTAGGGTTTTGGAACATATGCTGTATTCGAAAATTATGAAGTACCTCGAAGAAAACGATTTACTGGCACATAGCACGGATTCAGAAAATATCGTTCTTGAGGAACGCAACTAGCTCTTTATTCTCGAAGTAATGAGTGTTATCGACGGGGGATGTCAAATTGACTCCATATTTTTAGATTTTCAGAAGGCTTTCGACACCGTTCCTCACAAGCGTCTTCTAACCAAACTGTGTGCCTATGGAATATCACCTCAGTTGTGCGTCTGAATTCGTGGTTTCCTGTCAGGAAGGTCACAATTCATAGTAACAGACGAAAAGTCATCGAGTAACACGGAAGTAATATCCGGCGTTCCCCAAGGAAGTGTTATAGACCTTCTATTGTTCCTGATCTATATTGACGACATAGGAGACAATCTGAATAGCCCTCTTAGATTATTTGCAGATGATGCTGTCATTTACCTTGTTGTAAGGTCATCAGATGACCAAAATGAATTGCAAAATGATTTAGATATGATATCTGTGTGGTGCGAAAAGTGGCAATTGACCCTGAATAAAGAAAACTGTGAAGTTATTCACATGAGTACTAAAAGAAATCCGCTAAATTTCGATTACGCAATAAGTCACACAAACCTGAGGGCTGTAAATTCAACTAGATACTAAGGGGTTACAATTACAAATAACCTAAACTGGAACGATCACATAGATAATGTTGTGGATAGAGCAAACTAATGACTGCGATTCATTGGCAGAACACTTAGAAGGTGTAACAGATCTACCAAAGATCCTGCTTACACTACACTTGTCCGTCCTGTTCTGGAGTATTGCTGTGCGGTGTGGGATCCGCAACAGTTGGGACTGACGGCTGACATCGAAAAAGTACAAAGAAGGGCAGCTCGCCTTGTATTATCGCGAAATATGGGAGACAGTGTCACAGACATGATACGTGAATTGGAGAGGCAATCATTAAAACAAAGGTGTTGCGACGGGACCGTCTCATGAAATTTCAATCACCAATTTTCTCCTCCGATTGCGAAAACATTCTGTTGGTGTGGTGTCACCACCAGACACCACACTTGCTAGGTGGTAGCCTTTAAATCGGCCGCGGTCCGGTAGTATACGTCGGACCCGCGTGTCGCCACTGTCAGTGATTGCAGACCGAGCGCCGCCACACGGCAGGTCTAGAGAGTCTTCCTAGCACTCGCCCCAGTTGTACAGCCGACTTTGCTAGCGATGGTTCACTGACAAATTACGCTCTCATTTGCCGAGACGATAGTTAGCATAGCCTTCAGCTACGTCATTTGCTACGACCAAGCAAGGCGCCATTATCAATTGCTATTTATCTTGTGATGCATGTACCGTCAGACCGATGTTCACCAATTATGGATTAAAGTTAAGTATTCCAACAGCTACGTACTTTATTTGCTAGACTCAAATCCTTTAACTGTTCCAGACCTCACGCCAGTCTGCGTGAGCTTAAACGCGTGCCTTTCGGCTTCACCTCCTAGTGGCTTGGCTGTCTGGCCAAGTCACAACAGTTGGCACCCACCTACATAGAAAGCAATGATCATCATGATAAGAGAAATCAGGGCTCCCACAGAAAAATTTAAGTGCTCGTTTTTTCCCGCGCGCTGTTCGAGAGTGGAACGGTAGAGATTCAGCTTGAAGGTGGTTCATTGAACCCTCTGCTAGCCACTTAATTGTGAATAGCAGAGCAATCCACGTAGGTGTAGACGTAGATGTAGATGTCCTGCCATTCGTGCCTCTCCGCTGGCTGATTTTTACGTTCATTGGAGGCCAAGTAATCAACATAAAACTTCGTGTAACTGTTTTCTTTGTACGGTTCTTTGTTACATTGCCTTGCAAAGTTATACGGAGCTTTCTTGTACATTTAGAGTGAAGGAACGTGACACTGGTGACGGTGCTCCATCAGTCGGACGCTGCCCTCTTAGTGCTACTGGAAAGGAGAGGGCTATCTGCAGGTACAGTGCTTCTCTCTTTACATTCTCGCATCATCATACAGTACAAACATGACACCACCACCCTATACTTACATCCATTACAGAACAACTGTTAATTTTTCATCCGTGCGACATTTGAGCGTAGGAAATGCGCTGTGATATTCTTCGGTATAACAGTGTCGATACAATTTCTCGGCTGCAAATCTATCACTATAAATTTATAACAGATTAGAATTCAAACAGATGAGTGTTGAGCGGAGCTGGGTCACTGGATGAAAAAGATGCTGTCAATTTTTTCATTATCGACTTTAAGGCAACACGGAGATTTTCAGAGATTGTGATCATGGAAGATATGTTAACCTGCATGCACCGTACATCTCAAAATTTCTGAGAATTATTTAATTTCTTTACGAATTAGCGACGTCTGCCCAATACTACAGTCGCAGTGTAAACTAATAACTGCAAACAACGCATGTGCTATTGATCAGTCACTTGTGATAAGGCAGTGTTATGTAGTGGACGTGCAACCGTACTGTGTCAGAAACCGCAATGGAGCAACATCTGAAAAGCAAGTGTTCATGACAGTCCCCAAAGTGTTTAGAAGTAGAGAAAAGCGCGTGCAAAGTTTGTCCCGCACACCTGGACTCCCGAAAGTAACAACTGCGCTTGGACGCTTTTTATTAAAATGCACAGTGCCGATAATTATTTTCTGGAAAAAAATCATCAGGAGTGATCAGACGTGATACTGTCAATACGAAACTAGCAGAAAACGACAATGTGCAAAAATTAGCATGACGACAGAACCGAACTTCAAGATAATATGTAGCGCGAGTTGAACTATAGTCCAAAGAAAGACTTTTCTGAAAATTTCGCATGGTCATATAAAGTTCTGTGCATTGTAATCAAATTTGGGGAGACTATGTAAAACACATGAGGTATTAAAACCACCATGTTAATATTTCACTATTTTTTATTAATAAAGTGTCGAATCTTTTTGGACTGGCGGGGCATACAGGGTGACGCAGCTAAGACAGGCCACCCCAAATGTATCCAGATTGAACAAATTAATTGGGGTGCGTTTTCTGTGGCATTTGAAAAGAGGTTCTAAAAGAACTTCAGCGACGTAACACGTATGGGACTTGATCAAACAGTGTCAAGATAACAACGCCGCAAACCACTGTCCCGCCGCCAGAAGATGTTTCACGGAAGTCTGCCCTGTTATACCAAATGCAAGCGAACACGTAACTCAGGTACGGTGCTTGTGTTCACTTGTGTGCTTGAAGCCCATCATCTGTGTCCTGCTGGTGTAGCAGTCACGAACGTACTCAAAAATCTATTGAACCATTCACACTGTATACCACAGTCGAAAAAGTTGATATCGTTTATGGCGAATGTCGCCAAACGATTAGAACAGTGGTATGGTTGTATGCTGAAAAGTATCCAGGCCGTGTCAAGTACTCACGATCTGTCGTTGCTAACACAGAAAAGAGTTGTAGAAACTGGAAATGTGGAGAATAAAATATGCCAAGTAAAAAGAAGAAGAACCGATGAAATAAATAAAACTAACATTGGAGCGCCGGCCGCTGTGACCGAGCGGTTCTAGGCGCTTCAGTCCGGAACCGCCCTGCTGGTACGATCGCAGGTTCGAATCCTGCCTCGGGCATGGATGTGTGTAATGTCCTTAGGTTAGTTAGGTTTAAGTAGTTCTAAGTTGTAGGGAACTGATGGCCTCAGAAGTTAAGTCCCATAGTGCTTAGAGCCATTTGAACATTTGAACATTGGAGCAGCAATAACACACAATGCAAATGTCAGTAAGTAACATCTCGAAAGTACGAGAGGGCTCAACCAAACGAGTATTCTGTGAATACTACATTCCACTGCACTTCATAATCTTCTCATTTCGTTGCATCTGTAGCTTTAGGGCAATGACTTCCAAATCTGGTTACAATTCTCCAGAAATTATCTATGAAAAATGCAAAGTTGTACGACATTTATGTGAAAAATTTTGTTTGAGGAGGAAGCGTCATTTACAAACCATGGGCAAGTCAAACTTCGCAATACGCACTAATCGTCAGTTCGAAATCCACATTGACTCAAAGAGAGAATAAAAATAACGCTTGTAGTTTATTAAAGTTTGGTGCGAGATTTTCAGGACTCACATCATAGCCTCTGTTTTTATTGATGTCAATCAAAACACTCCAGTATCTCGAGTTCCTATGATACGCTGCTGCCGCAGTTACTGGAAGACACCCCACTGGAGACACGGCAATCACTATGGTACCGACATGAAGCATGTCCCTCCTAATCCGCACATGTAATGAGAGACCCTCTGAAGAAAACATTTAGAGATCATTTGAGCGATTGTTCAGGAAACGCGAAGTGGTCTGCACACTCACGAAACTTAATACTTCTATACTTTTTTCTTTGAAGAAAACTAAAACGAGACATCTGTTAGGAAACAATGACGACTGCCGAAGGTATGAAATGGAATACATTTTCTTGAGATGAAAATGCTTCTGTTCAAGAAACAGCACGGTTTTCGAAAACATCGCTCGCGCGAAACTCAGTTTTCCCTTCGTAACACGATATCCTGCGAACTATGAATGAAGAGCAACAGGGGCAGATTCCGTATTTCTAGATTTCCAATAAACGTTTGACCCGGTGTCCCACTGCAGACTATTGATGAAGGCTCGAGCATACGGGAAAGTCCCCAAGTATGTGAGTGGCTCGAAGACCTCTTAAGTAACAGAACCCAGATCGTTGTCCTCGACAGCGAATGTTCAGAGAATATGGATGGTCTTGTTTTCTATGTACATTTATGGTTTAGCGGACAGCAAGAGCAGCAGTCTATGGCTGTTTGCTAACGATGCTGTGGTGTACGGGAAGGTGCCGTCCTAATCGGTATGATGAATGACAGCCAACTGCAAATGTAGACAAAAGTAAGTTAAGTAAGTAGTAAAAACAAACCAATAATGTTCGAATACAACATTAGTAGTGTCCTGCTTGAAACAGAACCGTCGATTAAATATGTAGGCTCAACGTTTCAAACCGGTATGAAATGGAACGAGTTCATTGGAAGAATTTTAGGGAAATGTGGATCATCTGTAAAGGAGAGCGATATAGGACACTAGTGCTTCCAATTCTTTAGTGCTGCTCGAATGTTTGGGATCCAAACCAATTCAGATTAAAGGAAGGCATCGAAGAAATTTGGAGGCAAGCTGATAGATTTGTTACCGGTAGGTTCGAACAACACGCAAGCATTACGGAAATGCTTCGGGGACCCAAATGGGAATCCATTGAGGGAAGGCGACTTTCTTTTCGTGGAACAGAGTTAGAGAAACGTCATATGAAGCTGACTGCAGAGCGAGTCTACTGCCGTCAACTTACATTTCGCGTAAGGACCAAGATCATAAGGTAAGAGAAATTAGGTTCAAATTGCTCTGAACACTATGGGACTAAACTGCTGAGGTCATCAGTCCCCTAGAACTTAGAACTACTTAAACCTAACTAACCTAAGGACATCACACACTTCCATGCCTGAGGCAGGATTCGAACCTGCGACCGTAGCGGTCGCGCGGTTCCAGACTGTACCGCCTAGAACCGCTCGGCCACTCCGGCCGGCTGTGGTGGTACAGGATAACCACCCCACACGCGGTACGGTGGCTTGCGGGGTTTGTATGTAAATGTATATGTAGAAATACATTACAGCACGGGCCTGTGCAACTGTTAACTCCTGATGAAATGGAATGTGCAGTATTGTTTCTCTAGAATCACTTCAAAGCGTGTGGCAATGCTCATGCTCAACACTTGAGGCACTTGGTATGACAGCAGTGACCGTAAAATTACAACAATACCTAAGTTAGGCGTTTGCTTACATTTGGTGTAATACGGGTCATTTTCTCCTGACGGCGATCCAGTGGTTTGTGGCACTGTTACCTTGAAACTATGTTATCAAGTTTCATATTTAATAAGTCTTTGACGTTCTCTTAGAAACTTAAATAATATGCAGTTCCAGTAGAAAAAAAAGTTGGTGTCGTAATTCGGCTAGTATAAACGATAAAAATTACCTGCGAACGTCAGGATATTCCCCATGTTGTACCTGCTTAAAGGGAGTCCCTCTAACATAGGGTTCACTTTCAGAGGACTTCATGTTTCCAAGTAGACAAGGAATTAGCATATTTCATCAAAATGTAAGAGGTATTAGAGATAAATTTAGGAACTCCTTATAGATGTTGACTCTGAAATTATTGGTATTTCGTATCACCACTTAAATAATTTGACAATTCAGGAGCTCCCTTTACCAGGATACAGATTAGCTAGCTACTTTTCAAGGAGTTCGTTGAGGGGTGGGAGAGTGGCTATGTACATAAAAACAGTAGTATTCCATTTGAGTCCATACGTGTATCACGGCACTGCACTGAACAGATGTTTGAATGTTGTGCACGAACAGTTGAATTTCGTGAAACTAAACTTCTAATTGTTGTTGTTTATAGGTCCCCTAACTCTGACTTCGGAGCATTTCTGCCCAAGCTGGAGAGGATTCTTGATTCACTTTGTAGGAAGTACCAGAAATTAGTTATAATATGCGGTGAATTCAATATAAATTATCTATATGCTGGTGCAAGAAAAAGGATGTTGGTAGATCTTCTAAATTTATATGATCTGATGCAGACTGTGTTTTATCCAACTAGGTTCCAGCGGAACAGTAGCACAGCCATAGACAATGTTGTTGTTGTTGTTG
This sequence comes from Schistocerca americana, assembly GCF_021461395.2. Classification (NCBI taxonomy): domain Eukaryota; kingdom Metazoa; phylum Arthropoda; class Insecta; order Orthoptera; family Acrididae; genus Schistocerca; species Schistocerca americana. Next base: position 635,346,380 of record NC_060130.1, read on the forward strand.
TTGTGGTCTTCAGAGGCTGGTTTGATGCACAGAATAGAATAGCATGAAGAGCTGCAAGTTTCTTCATCTCCCAGTACCTATTACTACCTACATCCTTCTGAATCTGCTTAATGTATTCATCTCTTGGTCTCCCTCTACGATTTTTACCCTACACGCTGCCCTTCAATACTAAGTTAGTGATACCTTGATGTCTCTGAACATGTCCTACTAACCGATCCCTTCTTCTAGTCAGGTTGTACCACAAATTGCTCTTCTCCCCAGTTCTATTCAATACCTCGTCATTAGTTATGTGATCTACACATCTTATCTTCAGCATTCTTCTGTAGTACCACATTTCGAAAGCTTCTATTCTCTTCTTTTCTGAACTATTTATCGTCCACGTTTCACTTCCATACATGGCTACACTCCATACAAATACTTTCAGAAACGACTTCCTGACAACTAAATCTATACTCGATGTTAATAAATTTTTCTTCTTCAGAAACACTTTCCTTACCATTGTCAGTTTACATTTTATATCCTCTCTACTTCGACCATCATCAGTTATTTTGCTTCCCAAATAGCAAAACTCATCTACTACTTTAAGTGTCTCATTTCCTAATCTAATTTCCTCAGCGTCACCCGATTTAATTCGACTACATTCCATTATCCTCGTTTTGCTTTTGTTAATGATCATCTTATATCCTCCTTTCAAGACACTGCCCATTCCGTTCAACTGCTGTTCCAGGTCCTTTGCTGTCTCTGACAGAATTACAGTGTCATCGACGAACCTCAAAGGTTTTATTTCTTCTCCATGGATTTAAATTCCTACTCCAAAATTTTCGTTTTGTTTCCTTTGCTGCTTGCTCAACATACAGGTTGAATAATTTCGGGGATAGGCTACAACTCAGTCTCACTCCCTTCCCAACCACTGCTTCCCTTTCATGCCCCTCGACTCTTTTAACTGCCATCTAGTTTCTGTACAAACTGTAAATGTCCTTTCGCTCCCTGTATTTTACCCCTGCCACCTTCAGAATTTGAAAGAGAGTATTCCAGTCAACATTGTCAAAAGCTTTCTCTAAGTCTACAAACGCTACAAACGTAGGTTTGCCTTTCCTTAATCAATTTTCTAAGATAATTCGTAGGGTCCGTATTGCTTCACGTGTTCCAACATTTCCATGGAATCCAAACTGATCTTCCCCGAGGTCGGCTTCTACCAGTTTTTCCATTCGTCTGTAAAGAATTTGTGTTAGCATTTTGCAGCCGTGGCTTGTTAAACTGATAGTTCGGTAATTTTCACATCTGTCAACACCTGTTTTCTTTGGGATTGGAATTATTATATTCTTCTTGAAGTCCGGTGGTATTTCGCCTGTCTCATACATCTGCTCACGAGATAGTAGAGATAGACAATATTCTTATTCATTCTTCATTACTAGATGGGCATTCTGTTAGTAAAAGAGTAAACGGCCTTTCAGACCATGACGCACAAATTTTAAAACTAACAGACGTACAGAGTCAGACAAATGTCACATATAATTACAAACTATGTAGGAAAGTTAATCCAACAGCTATAGAGAGTCTTATAAACCTTGCCAAGAAACAAGAGTGGCAGGATGTTTATAGTGCCGATAACGTAGATGATAAATATAATGCTTTCCTTAACACAATTCTCATGCTCTTTGAGAGTTGCTTTCCATTACAGCGTTGTAAACGGGGTACTAGCAGTAGTAGGTAGCCCGGGTGGCTGACTAGTGGGATAACGATATCATGTAGAATAAAGCGGGAATTATATCAAAACGTTAGAAGTAGTCACAATCAAGCTACAGTAGCCCATTACAAACAGTACTGTAAAGCTAAAAAAAAAGGCATTAGGAAGGCAAAAAGTACGTGGTATGCAAATAGAGCAACTAATTCACATGATAAAATTAAAACCATATGGTCAGTTGTGAAGGAAGTGTCTGGCCAGCAGCACAAGGTCGACGACATAAAGTCAGTTCGTAGTAGAAATATTTCTGTTACTGATAAATCAGATATATGTACAGTATTTAACAATAACTTTCTGAGCATTGCTGGTGAATTAAATAAAAAATTTAGTTTCTACAGGAATTCATATAACTTTCTTGGCAAATGCCTTGCCAAGATTGATGCCTGAAATACTCCTCTGTGATACAGACAGAGGGAGATTGAGTTAATAATTAAATAACTGAAGACTAAGGACTCTCCTGGTTAAGATGTAGTGCCTATCAGAATATTAAAGTACTGTTACGCACATGTTAGCTCTGTATTTCTCCATATTTGTAATTTTTCCTTTAGGAATGGTCAGTCTCCTGAACGATTACAGTACTCAGTGTACAGCCGCTTTATAAACAGGGTTAAAGGGGTAATGTAGATAATTTTAGACCTATTTCTATGCCATCAGTGTTTGCTAAAGTTCTTGAAAAAGCATTGTATGTAAGGATAATTGATCATTTTATATCACGCGATTTGCTATCAAATGCACAGTTCGGCTTAAGAAGTTGTTTAACAATTGAAAATGCTACATTCTCTTTTCTCTGTGCGGTACGGGATGGATTAAACGAAAGGTTTCGAACGATAGGGATATTTTTTGATATAACTAAGGCGTTTGATCGTGTTGATAACAAAATATTGCTCCCGACGTTTCACCATTACGGAATTCGGGGAGTAGCTCACAACTGGTTCACCTCTTACTTTAGCATCAGACAGTAAAAGGTCATTATTCACGATGTTGAGAGTGGCTGTGATGTGTGGTCTGAGTGGGGTACGGTCAAGTGGGGGTGCTCCAGGGATCAGTGTTGCGGCCAATTATTTATATTAATGATATACCCTCTAGTATTACGAGTGACTCTAAAATATTTCTGTTTGCTGATGACACTAGCTCGGTAGTAAAGGATGCTGTGTGCAACATTGGCTCGGTTTCAAATAGTGCATTTCATGACATAACTTCATGGCTCGTAGAAAATAAACTAACGCTAAATCATTGTTAGACTTAATTTTTACAGTTTCTAACACATAATTCAACAAACCGAACACTTTAATTTACTGTAATTACTGTAATTTTTACTAGTCGAACGGTATCTGAAGTGAGTGATCGTTCGGAACGAAAATTAGTCTACTTTGCTTGTTTTCATTCGCTTATGTCGTATGGTATTATATTTTGGGGTAACTCTTCCCATTATAAAATGATATTTTTGGCTCAGAAAGGGGCGGTTCGGGCAATAAGTGGTGTAAGTTCACGAACCTCTTGTCGACCCCTGTTCACGAGTCTGGGTATTTTGTCATTGGCTTTTCAATATATATATATTCCTTACTGTCATTTATTGTTAACAATATTAGCTTGTTCGCAAGAATAAGCAGCTTTCACTCAGTTAACACTCGTCAGAAATCAATCATACATATGGCTCGGACTTCCTTAACGCTTGCGCAGAAACGTGTGCAGTATACTGCTGAATCCATTTTCAATAAGGTACCACTCGAATTAAAAAATCTTAGCAGTAATCCACGCACTTTCAAATCGAAACTGAAGAGTTTCCTCATGGGTCACGCCTTCTATTCTGTCGAGGAGTTCCTTGAAAAATTAAACTGATTCTTCTTGTATTGTTGATCGCGTTTAGTTAAACTTATGGACTGACTTTTTTGGGGTTCATAAAATTTTTATTTTTATCTGTTATGACTTTTATGTTGTAATTTCATGTACTGACACGTTACATGACCTTGGAGAATTGTTCCTCAATTTGGTCCTACGCAACATGACGTGTAAATAAATAAATAAATAAGTCACTCACTGTATTTATTCGTTTTGCGTATATTTGGGATGGCATGTCTTAGCTGTCTCGCCTTGTATATACCTTATAAGTTACCTTATGGTATGCAGGGGTTGATACTTATGATTAAACGATCATTTCTCCGCATTTCCTGTTCCATATGTGGCAGGAACGACTGTCGGTAATCCTCCACGTGAGCTCGAATTTGCCTAGTTTTTCCGTCATGGTCATTCCGTAAGATGTGTTTCAGAAGTATCAATATATTGCATGACATTTATTGTAACGTATGCTTTGAAATTTAACAGTAAACATGTCCGTGATGTTCAGTTCCCCTCTTGCAGCGTTTACCATTGGAGTGTGATGAACATCTCCGCGACGCTCTCGCGATTTCTTAACTAACTAGTCACGAAACATACTCTTCTTCTTTGGTTCTTCTCAATAACTGTGTCAATCATACCTGATAAGAGTCACAGACTTGTGAACAATGTTCAAAAATTATTCGAAGGAGTGTTTTGTAAGCCATTTCTTTATTGTATGAATTACTTCCATTTAAGGTTCTGGCAGCGAATCTCAGTTTGGCACCTGCTTCACGGTACAACCAGTTTTATGAGGCCGTTCGACTGTAGGTTGAGCCAGACAGTTACCCATAGATGTTGTACACAAGCAGGACGAAAACAGGGTGATGGAGTGTAAGGGTAAAAGCTTTGTTGATGTTCTGGTGTAAGAGGGAACGATTGCTGTAAGTTTATTGCAAATATCGCACCCCGGCAGTAACAGTGACAATCAGTGCTATACTTGAGAAAACTCGACCTACGCAGTTCTATAAAACATGTAGTAAACACTATAAGGTTCTTTTAAATTTCAAGTTAGTATATTTCCGAGTAATTTTCATTATATCCTATACAACATTAATCTGGACATGCAGTTCTGTTCTCGTGGAATGTGAGGTGTTATCAAGTAATTAATAATTAGACCTTTGAACTGTGTCACTTTTGTTGCTTTTATAAAAACTTTTTTTGTTTTTGTTATGATTCCTCATGTAATACTTTTCCACCTTTCCACCTCAAATAATATATATACAGGGAGTTGCAGTTAAAATCGTTTGTGGAAATATCTGGGAAACTACAACCTGGATGGAAAAAAGGTTGTTATAAAAGTTGTTCGTCTCGAAAGGGGACATCCAGTGGCACTAATCTCGTCCTCCCTGCCCCACCCTCAAAGGGTGGGAAGGGGTCAACTTTGAAGTCTTCAATAGGAACCCCCCAATTTTTATTGCTGATTCGGATTCTCCGAGAAAATATACATAACTTTCCTATGGAACAATTTTATCGTTGCGTTATAGATGGCACTGCAATCGACACAAATCAAAATGGGTTACAAACCGTTGAAAAGTGATAGGGGAATATTTGATATGTTAACCATCATCTGAGATACATTTTGTGCCATTCAAATAACCGTCTGTGGTGCACGGGCGGCGAACATGCGACGCAGTACGTGGTAAAGCTCTCGTTGTGTCTAGCGCGACTGTGGCCGTACGGCGAACGACGGATAGAGAAACGGCGGTGCGAAGTGGTTGCGGTTCATTTTACTGCACACATGTCTTCCTACATGTGCAACGTTGTTAACGAGTGCAGCGACGGTAGATATCATTGCTTCGTACTTAGTGTTATATAGACATGTAGGAGAAGCTCGTCGCGGAATGGGAACCTGTTCCCTAACAGGAATGTTCCTTCTGCAACGACATTTTACTGTATTGTCCAACTCTTTACTGCAACTGGAAATGTTCAACCAACACGAAGAACCCGACCACGGCCTGCGACGAACGAAAATGCAGCTGCTCCATGTCCTCACATCAGTTTGCGGCAAATCGTACGAGGTACAGTAATTTCGCGAGGATGTGTTCTGCACTTGATGCATGAATACGAATGCTACCCATATCACCTGTCGTTGCATCAACACCAATTGAGGGCGACTTTCAAAGCCACTTGAACTTTTGCAATCGGATACAGCAACAACTAGCACCAAATGATGATTTTCATTCACAGATACCTTCCTACGACGAAGCAACTTTTAAGAATCGTGGTCACGCGAGTTGGTATAATATGCATTACTGGATAGCGGAGAATCCACACTGGTTAAGGCAAGTTGAGCTTCAACGCCCCTGGGGTGTCAATGTTCGGTGTTGAGTGTTAGGTACCCGGATAATTGGTCCATGCTTCATAGATGTAATGTGACTTGTCGAATGTATGGTGACTTTTTAAATGATATATTGCCAATACTACGGGAAGTCGTCCCACTTCTAACGAGAATGTATATGTGGTTTCAGCACGATGGCTGTCCAGCGTAATATTCATGGATATCTCGCGAACTTCTCAACCGACACTATCCTGGTCGATGGATTGTAAGAGGTCCTCATGGGTGGCCTGCACGTCCACACGGTTTGACACCACCCGCTGTTTTCCTGCGGGGAACGCTAAAAGAGAAATGTAACACAAACGTACCAATAACCCCTGCAAATATGCGGCAGTGAATCACCACTGAATGTGCAAATATTAGCGAAGAGACACTTGGCGACGTGAGACTGTCTTTCAGAAATAGGCTTGCAATGGTATTGCAGGAAACGGGCACCGTTTAGAACACTTGCTTCACTAAAACAAGAAGATTTGTGATGAGAGGCAAGGCGGCGCGCCTAAAACAAGCACTCCGATAGTGAAAGGTAAGGGGACTCACATTAAAAAAGCACCTCGGAGGAAACAAAACACTACTACATCCAACTCGTTGTTCCCGGGTAACGTTAAATGTAGTTGTTACCGCATTGATAAACAAACCAACGACCTGTTCCAACCGCCTTCCACTTCGGCGCTATCTGTGAAAGGAAACCAATTTTGTGGACACCGTAATGTGTTCTGGTTTCGAGAAACACTTTAATTTGTTATAAAACACCGCTGCCGCATTACAAAATGTAAGAATACAGTCCTTCTGTCCTGCTGGGATCGCAGTCCGTTGGGTAATTTCCTGTGATACTTCAAATGGTTCAAATGGCTCTGAGCACTATGGGACTTAACGTCTGTGGTCATCAGACCCCTAAAACTTAGAACTACTTAAACCTAACTAACCTAAGGACATCACACATATCCATGCCCGAGGCAGGATTCGAACCTGCGACCGTAGCAGCCCCGCGGTTCCGGACTGAGCGCCTAGAACCGCTAGACCACCGCGGCCGGCTTCCTGTGATACTATCATTTTTCAACGGATTATATCCCATTTTGATTTGTGTCATTTACAGCGCCATCTATCACTCAACGATAAAAATGTTCACTACAAAAGTTACGTACTTTTTCCCGGAGAACCCGAATTCGCAATAAAAATTGGGGGTTCCTACTTAAGGTTTCGAAGTTGACTCCTTCCCATCACCAGGGGCTGAGGCCGAGGGGTCGAATGTGGTATCCTTCGATGTCCCCGTTCGAGATGAACAACTGTAATCACAAAGCTTTTAGTAATCTGATGTGCAGTTTCCCATATATCTCCCAAAACGGTTTTAACCACCCCATTCTGTACATATTTGCTTACTGTAATACGAGGGCTATCCATAAAGTACATTACGTTTTGGAATTAAAAATAAATAAAGTATTGGAATTTTTTTTTATTATATACAGATAAAAGCCACACTTCAATACTAAGTTTCTACGTAGTTGCCATTTAAATTAAGGCACTTATCGTAGCGATGGACGAGCTTGGAAATTCCTTCGTCGTAAAATTCGGCCGCCTGCGTCTTCAACCACGTGGTTACCTCTTCTTGAAGCTGTGCGTCGTCATCAAAACGCTGCATAGCCAACCACTTCTTCATTGCTGGGAATAAGTGGAAGTCGCTCGGTGCCAGGTCGGGACTGTACGTGGATGAGGAAACAACTCCCACTTAAAAGAATCGAGAACTTCACGAGTGGCATTTGCCGTGTAGGCCCGGGCGTTTTCGTGAATCAGCAAGATCTTTGAGCCCAACTTTCCCCTGCGCTTGTTTTGTATCGCTCTTCTGAGATTGTGCAGAGTTTGGCAATACATTTGAGAGTTTATTGTAGCGCCTCTTTCCAGGAAATCAACAAAAATGGTATTTCTACCGGGTTACTGATCAACCACGTGGTTGAAGGCGCAGGCGGCCGAATTTTATGACGAATGAATTACCAAGCTCGTCCATCGCCACGATAAGTGCCTTAATTTAAATGGCAACTATGTAGAAAAGTAGTATTTAAGTGTGGCTTTCATCTGTATATAATTAAAAAAATTTCCAATACTTTGTTTATTTTTAATTCCAAAACGTAATGTACTTTGTGGATAGCCCTCGTATAATACGACTTTCGAACGGCCACTAAACAAAATTAGTACCAAAATGAGAAATAAGTAGAAATTGTTTTGTTAGAAAACTATAAAATAAAAAATTGTAATTTATGAAACTTAACACAATTTAATAAGGAACATCAATTATATAAGAAACGCAGAATCATAAACGAGCCCATATAATGTGCGAATACCTTTCGCCGAGAAAAGGCATTCAATATGGATTTACTTTATAGCAGAAATTTCCATCTTTCTTCTAGCACCTTGCAGTGCACGAAGTTTCTCAGTATTTACAAACGTAATCGTCAAAACAGTGTCTGCATGCATGTCTGAAGAACATTGTAATGAAAGATACAGACACTGTATAAACAGACATTGTAATAATAAATCGTATTAAAAATGACATCCAAATTATCTTACGCACAAGAAGTGTTGCAGTTCAGAATGTGCCGCTCTTCTTGAGTTATCCATGCATACTTGCTGGTAAAAAGGCAAGGTCACACTGTTCTTCCCGTGGCGATTCGTGAAGTAACTTACAACAAAACTGATACAATTGCCTTCAACTGGAGAACTTGCGAGATAGAGATGTGACGTTTTTCCAGAATATTGGTGCACTTCGAACATATTTTTCTGTGGTATAAATTAAAAATTGGCGTTTTGTGATTTGTGTCACTTTCTTTGCCGGGGAGTGATGTGTTTGTGTTAAGTCAGACGTCATAGAAGGTAGAATCATCGAAAGATGCTGTGGTTTGCATTTGTGTTTTAACAGTGTCTCCCGCGTGAAGAAAACAACAAATCCCGCTTCTGTGAAAACATGGTAGCTACTTCCGTGCAGTGTAAAAACGAACATGCTTTGTGTGAGACGAACAAACAGCCGGCGTGCGAAAATTCTTAAGTGCTATACAAAGCGCCGAAGCGCGCTTAATGCAGCGTTCGCGTGACTACTCTATTTTTTTTCTTTAGAGGCAGTCATTAGGACCAGCGCCTCAGTCACCAAAATTGTCGAAAGCTTAGAGCGATAACATGTAAAGCTGCCTTCCATTAGCTTAGTGTGTGACTAAAAAAAGAGCAGACGGCAGAATGGGAGAGCGCTGTGGCTCTGTTTGGTACCCCAGTCTGACCAGCGCCACCCGTTCATTTTTTTCGTATTAGGCATGGCAAAAGGCACCAGCCACAGATCGCGTCGTTTCAAAAATCTCCAATCGTGCTTCCAAGACTATTAAAATACGGAAGAGGTTTTAATTTTAAATACAACTTTTAAGAACTGAACTTTCGTCCGAAACTCTAGCAGATATCGCGAATGAATGAGATGATAAAAAAAATTACAGTGCCTTGCGAAATCATTTCGAACAAGAAAAGAGAAAATTACTTTGCAGTCAGCTGCCATACGTCGATGCTTACGTTCGTCAACAATTTGCACCGTAAGCAGTGTCGACATAGACCAAACTGGATAGCCACTTTGGGGATTCGGAGAGATGCCCTCATACCAGATCGAATGCACTCGGCAGATTAACGAAGAAGGCGATGTGCCTGCCAGCCTAGATGTGGCTTTTAGGCGGTTTCTAAAATCCGAGTAGGTGAATACCGGGCTGGTACCGAGGTCTCGCCTCAGTTACACGATTCTCAAACATTTCCAACAGGTTCTTATACTTTCACACAAGTTAAAAAAAGAATTACAGTCCACCTCCTTGGCTAAGTGGTCTGACTGCCATGCACCAATGCCGGTTTCGATTCCCGTCCGGGTCACAGATTGTCTCTGCTCGGAGACTGTGTGTTGTGTTGTGCTCGTCATCATTTCATTATCATCAGCACGCAAGCCGCCCTGTGTGGCGCGTCCTGAAAAGACTTGCAACTCGAATGGTTTACATGGCTCTGAGCACTATGGGACTTAACATATGTGGGCATCAGTCCCCTAGACTTAGAACTACTTAAACCTAAGTAACCTAAGGACATCACACACATCCATGCCCGAGGCAGGATTCGAACCTACGACAGTGACAGCAGCACGGTGCTGGACTGAAGCGCCTTGAACCGCTCGGCCACAACGGCCGGCACTTACAACTCAGCGACCGAACTTCAGCAGGTGGGGACTCCTGGTCCATCAATAGCACACGATCATTTCATTTCATTTTCACTAGATGTGGACGAATGGGCTACACAAATCCCGTCCCGGTGGAGAAAGGGTGGCGACGGAAGGGCATCCTCCACCCTCTACCAATAACGTTGCCAAATCCAGAACAGCACGCCGCCCCCCTGAAGACACCAAATAAGCCCGGGAAAAGGAAGGAGAAAGAAGCACTGTTTGGATCGTCCGTTCTGATAGCAGTTGCTACAATCACATTGCCTTTGGCTTGAGGCTTGTTATTTACTACTGAACTGTAGCGCAATCCCCAGTGTTACTTGTGAAATGATGACAGGACGTCGGATAGTGGTAACCAGACATTAATTTCGCGAAATTTCCGTGATGCACCCCCTTCTCTTCCTCTTCAAAGCTGGCATTCCTCACATTTAGCAAACAGTACATACTGAAGTTGTTAACAGCCCGGATGTTTTCATGTCGAGAGGAATTGAAACAGCACTGTCAATTCTTTCAGGGATGATATAAGTCTTGTAACTGCGTCCGAGATATTTTGAAACGAGGAGTACAGTGATATCAAACATATGAATTAATGTTAATGGTTTCGCTACATGTCTAAAACTTTACATCTGTTAATATTTTCACCAGAACGTTTAACACAGTTAGCGGGTAAAGTAAAATATATGGTGAGCGAGGCTGCAGTGTCGTTTCCCGCCATCCGCTTACGTGACACTGAAAACTTAACAGCCACTGCTGACTGTACTCGTCTTTTCAATAACATTTGATAGGCTGTAAAAAGTGAATCAACTACGTATTTTATCTACATGTATACTATGCAAATCACTGTTGTAATTATCATTATGCGATATTACGATTCACGGTTCACGGATGGAGTGTGGAAAGAATGACTGGTCGTACTCCACCGTGCTAGCTGTTACTTGTTTAATTTTACTGGCTCTATCCCTGCCAGGTGTAAGTGCAGGTGGCTAAAGACTACAGATACATCGATTATGAAGGTGGATAAAAAATACAAAAATAGCGAAGTAGCACTTAACATTGTGACTTCTGAATTTCTGTATGACATCATTTACACTAGTTATGATACGCTAATTCTTATGTCCAAAGATACCTCTCTCTCGAATTTAGTGAAATGCACAGCATTGAATTTTTCTACTTGAAGAGTTAGTTGTCAGGACGATATTTTGTCGAAGTCCCTCTGGAAGTTACTGCAACTTTTACCGCATACAGATTTAACCATTAACATCCACTAACGAGGAGATCACAAGAAGTGCCACCACCCGATTTCCCAGAAACTTCGCTCATTGGAATAGGAGCCAAAATAAGCGAACTTCTGTCTCGGTCCATCAGTAGACAACTCGACGGTTTCTGAAAAAATGACGGTCAAAAATTTGTGAGGTACTTTATGTGCCTCTGAACGAGTGTGTTATTAAAACGAAGTAGTGGCTCAGTGACTGGCGTCGGGGGTTCACACTTTTGAGCCCCGTGTTCGAGATCCGAGTATTATTTTTATTTTTGCTTTTCGTTTATCTACCCATGTCCGTAGAAGATTACTACACGGACGTTTTCCAATGTATACTGAAATAACACTGTCCATATTCGTTTACTAACAGTGTGACTGGTGAATGAACTTAATTATGAAAAATTTATTTGAAGTTATTTTCAGTAAAATTCCTGTAGTGTTCCTAGATTCGCAATCAACTGCAAGCGCCAGTATTCGGAAAAGTGATTCGTAATGCGCGGGTTAACGCGAAGTTTTTGCCAATGCGTAATATCTTCAGCAATGTTCGGGGTCAGGGATTTTCTCTGCCTCGTGATGACTGGGTGTTGTGTGACGTCCTTAGGTTAGCTAGGTTTAAGTAGTTCTAAGTTCTAGGGGACTGATGACCATAGATGTTAAGTCCCATAGTGCTCAGAGCTATTTGAATCTTTTTTTTTCAGCAATGTTAACGATGTTTCTTTCTCGAGTGAGATTTACGCGAAGAAATCTCGCTGTGGCAAACCTGCCTTCGCACGATGGTTGTAGTGCCCCGAATTTCTATGCTTAGAATGTTTCTACGATCGGTATAATCCAAGAGAAAGCACAAAATCTGCCTGAAGAATGAACATAGGAATATACTATAAGAATTAAGAATTGATATAATACCGAAATACAGTAACATTAGAATCTAAAAAGATTATAATCCTTGAAAATATGATACTCACACAGATGATTTACGTTTTTCATTTGGGTTACTCTCTGGATTGTTGTATACACTCAAGTCGAATTCGCTACGTTCTGGAATTATTCAACAGCGCTGTCATTTGTCTCCAAAACCCCCCTGTTCTGTTCGACTGCTCCCTACATTACCATCAGCAAGAGTTATTATAAAGTTTGCTCCACTCACGAAGAGCAGGATAGAAAATTACCCTTCCCTCTCACACACCAGATATAACATCAGTGTCTGTAGATGACCATTTTTTCAGGACAACGTGCTGCGTCTTGTCCATCAGAAAATGTCCATTCAATTTTTTAACTTGATTGGATATCCCATATAAACACGGTACATTTCCTTTAGCAGACGTGAATGTGATACTGATTCAAACGCTTTTAGAAAGCCTAAAAGAACAGAATCAGACTGACTTCGCTTACTCTTAGCACTGAGGATATAGTGCGTGAAGAGCGACGCCAGTTTCACGTCGTTCATGTGTTAGGACTCGATGTCGATTTTCATTTAGAAGTTCGTTCTGTTTCAGGGATGGCTAGCATTATGATGGAAATAGATGTTAGTGATATGGGTCAGTAGTTCTGTAGGTGCAGTCTACTTCTTTCCTGTAGACTTGTGCTCTTTTCCTGCATATTGGGGGCATTTTACCTGATCAAAGGACTTGAGCTATTACACACGTAAATTCTATACAGACTTTGAAAAGAGACTCCACCGGGTTCTGGAGTCTTGCTGCGTTTTAGCAGTTTCAGTTGATTTTCAACATTACAGTGTTCCACACGTCTCGGTAGTTAAAAAGTTAAAGACGTGATCCGTACAGCAAAATATGAGATTTGCGTCGCACTATGAATTTTCAAATCCTTGGTTCAATAACGTTATCCATTTAAGAAATATAACCTTGAGCCACCAAAATATGACACCTGAAGCAACACTCTTTGCTAGAGACTTTCACCAAGATGACGGAGAACCTGGAAGAAGCTGTTTAATAATACTATCTAGTGTGTCCCACAACGAGCACTGGTGTATTGCATGCAGTATAAGAAAACCTCGCACCAGGGTCGGCGATGACTGAGTATATAACCTACGCCAGATTCATCATACTACATTTATTCAGAATTTAGTTACAAATCCCAATTTGTTTGACTAGGCAGAACGATCCATAAGAGCAGAGCTGCTTGGAGAGCGAATCCATTGCCGGTGCAGCAATTTATGTACGAACTGACCCCTCGATTACATCCCGTAAATCTTCGATGGAATTCATGTCGGGCAATTTGGGTGACCAAATCATTCGCTTGATTTGTCCAGAATGTTCTTCAAACTGGTCGCAAACAATTGTGGCCCAATGAAATGGTGCTTTCTCATCCATAAAAATCCATCGTTGTTAGGGAGCATGAAGCCCATGAATGGCTGAAAATGGTCTCCAAGTAGCCGAACATAACCATTTCCAGTCAATAATCGGTTCAGTTGGATCAGAAAACCCAGTCCATTCCCTGTAAACACAACTGACACCATTATCAAGCCACCACCAGCTTGCACAGTACCTTGTTGACAATTTGGGTCCATGGCTTCGTGGGTACTACGCCATAGTCGAGCCCTACACTCAGCTCTTACCAACTGAAATCGGGACTCATCTGACCAGGCCAAGGTTTTCCAGTCGTCGAGGGTCCAGATGATATGCTCACAAGCCCAGGACAACCGTTGCATGAGATGTCGTGCTCGTAGCAAAAGCACTCGCTTCGGTCGTCTGCTGCCATAGCCCATTAACGCCAGATTTCTCCGCACTGTCCTCACCGATATGTTCGACGTACGTCCCACATTAATTTCTGCGGCTATTTCAAGTCGTGTTGCTTGTCTGTTAGTTTTGTGTTAGCAGAAGAGCCAACACCGTGTTACGAGTGGAGACCGAAATGCACGCGTTTTAGCTCAAGCAGGCTAGCGTGAGGAGGGAAGAACTATACTGACGTGAGGTCTGGAACATGACAAGGAATGAGAATTCAGAAAGCGGACGTAATTAGTTTGATACTCAACTTTAATCCATTAATGATGAACGACGCTCTTGACGGTACATGATTCACAATATTATGTGTTCAGAATACATCCTTGAAGATATTTCTTATAGTAACTGAACATGGCGCCTTGCTAGGTCGTAGCAAATAACGTAGCTGAATGCTATGCTAAACTGTCGTCTCTGCAAATGACAGCGTATGTAGACAGTGAACCATCGCTAGCAAAGTCGGCTGTACAACTGGGGGGAGTGCTAGGGAGTCTCTCTAGACTAGACCTGCCGTGTGGCGGCGGTCGGTCTGCAATCATTGATAGTGGCGGCACGCGGGTCCGACGTATACTAACGGACCGCGGCCGATTTAAATGCTACCACCTAGCAAGTATGGTGTCTGGCGGTGACACCACAGTTAGCACTGACAACTCAACGCAAACGCCGCTGCACTCGGCCGTTATTGAAGGCTGTCGGCCACGGCGTTGCCCATGGTGAGAGGTAATGCCTAAAATTTGGTGTTCTCGGCGCACTCTTGACCCTTTGGATCGCGGAACATGGAATTACCTAACGACTTCCGAAATGGAATATCCCATGCACCTGGCTGCAATTAGCGTCCCGCCTTGTAAGCCTGATAATTTCCGTCGTGCGGCAATAATGACTTCGGAAACCTTTTCACATGAATCACCTGGGTACAAATGACAGCTGCGCCAATGCACTGCTCTTTTATACCTTGCGTACGCGATACTGCCATCTGTGTATGCGCATATCGCTGTGCCATGACTTAGACTGCGTTTAAAATATTCTTTTTTTTTTCCTTCTCTTTGATTCGTTCACCATAACTCAGGAGCGAATTTGAACTGATGTAGCACTGCTTGTCTTCCTTTCCTCCCATTATCGCTACATCCATTCACTGCGTTCCTTCGTTCGTTCTGCTGTCCATGCTGTAGCTTATCGATGGAGCTTCTCAGGAATTTCGTGATCATTGATACTGGTTTTTAATTTTTTATAGGTTGAAAGATTTCGTCACGTGTGACAATTATCTTTCTATCAATGCCACAGCACCTTCTGCACAGTTGATGTGACAAGTGTCTTCAGAATTAAACTGAGCAAAAGTGGTGATATGTTGTACCTTTGTCTGATGCCTATCCTGATCTCAAACGTGCAGGAAGCTGTCCCAAAAATTTAAATATTGATTTTTTGTCAGTCAGTCAGGAATTGCTTGTTATATTCCCAGATTTCCTTTCATCAACGTGTAATTCCTCTATTGCATTAGACAGTGTCTATTGTGAAATAATACGCTTTTCTGAAATAAACAAATATGATTACTGTTTGTTTGGCTTTGCTAGTTTGAAGAATGGTTTCAAGCTATGGAAATAGTTTCACACACGATCGGCTTATTCTAAATCCTATCTACATCTACATTTATACACTTTACGTGCCACTGTCATTATGTCCCTTTCCTGTTCCAGTCGCGTATAGTTCGCGGGAAGAACGACTGCCGGAAAGCCTCCGTGCGCGCTCGAATCTCTCTGCTTTTACATTCGTGATCTCCTCGGGAGGTATAAGTAGGGGGAAGCAATATATTCGATACCTCATCCAGAAACGCACCCTCTCGAAACCTGGACAGCAAGCTACACCGCGATGCAGAGCGCCTCTCTTGCAGAGTCTGCCACTTGAGTTTGCTAAACATCTCCGTAACGCTATCACGCTTACCAAATAACCCTGTGACGAAACGCGCCGCTCTTTTTTGGATCTTCTCTATCTCTTCTGTCAACCAGACCTGGTACGGATCCCACACTGATGAGAAATACTCAAGTATAGGTCGAACGAGTGTTTTGTAAGCCACCTCCTTTGTTGATGGACTACGTTTTCTAAGGACTCTCCCAATGAATCTCAACCTGGCACCCACCTTACCAACAATTAATTTTATATGATCATTCCACTTCAAATCGTTCCGTACGCATACTCCCAGATATTTTACAGAAGCAACTGCTACCAGTGTCTGTTCCGCTATCATATATTCATACAATAAAGGATCCTTCTTTCTATGTATTCGTAATACATTACATTGTCTATGTTAAGGGTCAGTTGCCACTCCCTGCACCAAGTGCCAATCCGCTGCAGATCTTCCTGCATTTCGCTGCAATTTTCTAATGCTGCAACTTCTCTGTATACTACAGCATCATCCGCGAAAAGCCGCATGGAACTTCCGACACTCTCCCATGAAGTGGCCTGTTTATTTTTCTAACACAGTCTGCAGGGATTAAGAGATGATTTTGTGGACGGCTGTAAAGAGGTCGCTCTGTAGTTATTTAAATCTAATTTGTCTCCTTTCTCGTGAAGTGGGTGAAATAATGCCCACTTCCATTCTTTGGGGATGTTCTCGGTTCGCCATATGTCATGGACCATTTCTTGAAGAATTTCGGCCAGTTTTCTCCAATCTATATCTAATATTTCCTCAATTATTCCATCTTTAGAGATTATCCATATGGAAGTGTTTGAAGATGTGTATCAAACTGAAGAGTTCATTGTAAATACCAAGGAATTCCAATCGGTGTGCGGAAGATACTGTCCTCCGATGGAGCACTCATAACGAATTGAGTTATCTACTCAGACCGTAGGTAAAGTCTCAGCTAAAATTACTCACCTCATTAGTCTTAAAAAGGCCAAGTACATTGTCGTGATGTGGCAGCGACAGAACATTAGTGAACTGATGGTTGTTTCAAAAAAGTACAGAGAGAAAAGAGAATTCTGATACTCTGGTGAGATCACAGAGAAAGTACATCAAGTGGTATTGGAATTAAGCTGGGAACAGACAAAACCGGTCTTTAAACGATTTATCAAAGTTTATTTATATCTCGTGAGCTGAAATTAAGTTTATATACATGTTAATACTTCCAGCGATAATTTCTGACTATTACACTTGGAATACTCGTAAGAAAGACAATAGATATGTTCTAGGTTTAGAAAGCCTAAGGAACATACGAAATCTGTGGACAAATCCAAAAGCCAGCCACTGATAAGTGGAGTACACTACACATTACAAAGACTCAAACATTATTGGTCTGATGATGGCCAGATGACTGGAATGGGTTTGTCGTGTAAGAAGAATGTGGGTCGAACGATGGCGGACGATACCAAAACAACTTATTTCCATCAGGGAAGAGAACAGCAGGTAGAACTAGGACGAGACAACTGAATGAAGAAAAGGAAGACCTTCAACGACCGAGGAGACGGGAATACCGAAATACCAGAAAAAACTAATGGTGACTCAATGGGGCGTCGACTGTGTTATTTAGCATACCTGTATGATGCTATAGTCAGATCTCTGGTGACTTTCAGACAAGGGAAGCACCCTATATGCTCATGCATATTAATTTAAGGAAATGATAGTGTCTTACTGAAATGATAATTAATAGGGGTGAGCCAGTCAAGCATGAAAATATGGGTACCACACCATGCACAACGATATATTAATAGGAGGAGCGATCATCTCTCTATAACAGAAACAAGTGGTCACTATAACAATCGATTTATTGTCGAAAAAAATTAACATATGAGCTACCCTCTGAGATAACTGAATGAACATTTAATAACTGGACAAGGATTTATAACTGCAAAATGTAATCTTGGCACACGTGGGTAGGCACGATAAGAGCATAGTTACAAAAATAATTCGCAGACTTACCAGTGATTGCAGAAATGGTTAGCGAATTACAGAAAGAACACTGAAAAATAATTACGAAGCCCTGTAAGATCACCAGAGTGATAATGAAAGCAACTAGCTGGTTGCGAAACGTTAAAATTGCGGGGTTAGCTGCTGAATGGAGCTAACTAACATCGCGTCCATATCGCATCGGTATTTACAATACTGGCCCATACTTAGCAGACTCGTGTAGCATGAAAGCGGAAAATAGTGGTAGTCGCGGCTGGAGATTATGGGTA
Organism: Schistocerca americana; assembly: GCF_021461395.2. NCBI lineage: Eukaryota > Metazoa > Arthropoda > Insecta > Orthoptera > Acrididae > Schistocerca > Schistocerca americana. The sequence goes on from NC_060130.1 coordinate 635,364,713, forward strand.
TAGTTCGCACTCTGTACTCATTGCTAATGTGGAATTATCTGTCTCTAGGAGAGCAAGGGGCATCTCTTCTGTTGTCCAGTAACAAGTCTTTACTCCAAGATCTTCCAGCGCCAAGTCATGACTCTTCCGTAGTCTAGCAGCAAGTGCTCTAATTAAGAGTCCAGCGGCAAGTGTCCTCTACCTTACCGCTATGAAGTTTGGCTGTTTCCGCTGGAGTACGAATCTCGCTGCCCTACAGTGTAGCCAATTCGAGTTATGTCTAATTAAAACTTAGTAATAAGGTCAAACAAATGTGTGAATTCCTAGGGGACCAAACTGCTTACGTCATCGGTCCCTAGACTTACACAGTACTTAAACTAACTTACGCTAAGAACAACCCACACCCCCATGCCCGAGGGAGGACTCGAAACTCGGGCGGGAGAGGCCGCTCCATCCGTGACAAGGCGCCTCAAACCGCGAGGCTACTCAGCGCGGCAAGGTCAAACAAACTCATACACTTGTGGATATCGTTATTAGTAGTCAGTAGTGCTGTGCCGTGGGGAGGAAGCCAGGAGAATTTGCCCACTCCATGATATGCCTGAAGCAGACCTAGCGGAACGTTAGAAATATCCGTAAATGCTGTACATGAAGTTAACTAAACGTCCGAAACAGTTTTGCATCACTCTCATGGCTGGTATTAATAATTGGGGTGGTGATTTGGGCAGCCATTCATGGTATTCCACGAGCCCCATGGTTACTTTGTGATGTCACGTTACTGCCAAAGATTATGTGACCATTTTGCCGGATCATATCCATCTCATGGCTCGATGTTTGTTACCCAACGATGATGCTGTGTTCCAAGATGACAGGGCTCTTTTTCACTCAGCTCGCATTGTCCAGGAATCGTTTTGCTGGTATTGCTATCACGAGGATAGAGTGTCGCATCCACCCTGTCCACCACAGTCACCAGATGTCAATATTATTGAGCCTTTACGGTCTAATTTGGAGAGATCGGTGCGTGATTGTCATCCATCTCCATCATAGTTACATGAAGCTGCTACTATTTTGCGGAAATAATGGTATAAATTTCCCTTGAAAAACATACAGACCAGTATTTATCCGTTCCGAGACGACTGGAAGCTGTTCTGAATGTAAACGGTTTTCCTAAATCTTGTGCTGTCTGGTGACGTATGTGTTTTTGATGTTTCCTTATTTTTGTCCACTCCCTGTACATTGTATGTAACTCTCCACACACGATCTGTTCGCTCTCTATGGGTCCATTATGAACAGCGGTGCGAACCCCATAGCGCTGTGGTCGGTGAAGGAGCCAGGATAGAAATCACCTGGAAAGGAACATAGATCAATGGCGTCCAGTTCTCTTCATGGACGGAAGCAGGATTTGTCTGATGCTTGTTGATCGTCGTAGAAAAGTGTGAAGGTGCCCAGGTACCACGGCGCGTCTCAGGTATGCACTCTCGCAGGTTCAGTGTAGAAGCAGGTCAGGTGTATTTTGAGCCAGTACTATGTATTGATGTCGAACGCCTCTCAACTCTATAGAAGGTAGTTTGAGGGCTGTGCAATACGTGGACAGGATCCTTCAACGTATTCTCCGATCCTCCAGTCAGTATTTCAGTGATAGGTTCGTTTTCATAACGCAGTAGCACATCGCAACCACCTCTTGATCACTTTACTCCGCGAGGTACGAATAAACAAAATGTATGGCCTGCGCTATCTAGTACGGTGACCCTGACTTAAAATGCTTATAACCAGTTGCAACTTGCAGTAGGCCGTTGCAAGAACCATCCACCACAGCAGAGTAGCAACTCAGGTTGCCCACCGTCGAAGAATGCGAGTGACCTCAGTGGCAACGTCTCCGTCGCCTTAGTGGACAGCCTGTTACAATGCACAAAGATGGAAACGCGGTACTGAATGATGCTGAGTAACAGATTTTGTTTGCGCAGATGTGCTTTTCCGAATATTTTTGGTTGCTATTTTCTTTTTATTTCACAGAAATTTATTAATCCTTAACTTTTGTTTCGTAAAGATTTTTCTTCTATGCCGTGCTTTCCCTTAAATCTAAGTTCACACTAGGTTGCAGATATGCGCGTGCTGAAAACGTTTTTCAAGTAACTTAGAAAACCAAGCCCCATCGTTTCCTCACTTCTTTTTAGTCGTATACCGCTGAGGCACCTCCACAAACAAATCCCCTACTTCTCTCCACTTTAACACATTGTATCTTTTATCACAAGGAAACTTTCACATGCTCCCTGTTCCCGATCTAGAACATCATGCTGGTTTTACAGTCCTTACCGCTATAGTGCTAACTCGTATACCTTCAGCTTACATAAAAGTTCTCATAGCTCACTCAAACTCCAATTGCTATAATCCAGTCCCCACCTGCAGCATGGCACTAAGTTGAAGCAGATGCTCACTTTCCACCCCATCCAACTTTAAATCAGTTTTATTTCTAAATACAATCATAAAATGTTATGTGGTATATGAGGGACTTTGTTAATTTGTTTTTGTAGTAGGATGCAATAATTATGCAGAGATGAAAGGACTTGCGCATGATAGATTAGCTTCAAGAGCTGTCTCTGACCAGTCTAGGGACTGAAGACCGTAGCATCATCATGAGCTATATTCACGACTAGCTGGATATCAGAGCACGCGTCGGAACGCAGGAGAGAAACACCTGAAGCCGCAAGACGGACAGGCCGTTTGCGGAAGAGAACACGAAATCAAGCGGCAGCTGAGATAAAAACGGCCGACGGCGGACAGGACCCAGAAAAGACCGCAACAATCTATGCAAACAATAAAGTCCAAAGTGGAAATCTTCGCCTCGATATTGACAGGCCAAGAGCAAAGAGAGACACAATCCGAATCGCGACCAGAGAGAAAGACCACGTGTCAAGTGAAGTTGTTATCCGATGGTCAATAGTACAGTGATGACAGTAATCGACAGTACCAGATGCGAGTGCAGAACTAACTGATCTTTCATTTTTCTTCTTTATCGTTATTTTATCCCCCGCGCCTCATATGGGCTTGGGGGGGGGGGGGGGCGTCTGTCAGCGATACAGGCAACCTGCTCTTAAGTTAACGTCAATAAAATGGTAAGGTAGATGAAAAAAACAAGAAACAGATAGTGGAGATATATACAGGTAGTTAAAAACTTTTTAAAGGTGAAAAATAAAATGGAAGTTTTCGGATATACGATGGATGACTTTTTTCACTGATAGTTAAAAACTGTAATAATAAAAGGTAAAACGCCCGTGTGGAGTTGTTAGTCTCCCATCGGGCATCTCCCCAGGTGGCGGATAGGGTAATGATCTCCAGATATGGAGGGTACCGGAGAAATAAAATACCCGGGGTGGACCAAAACTATCAACCGAAATCCACTAACGTCTGCCTGGTATCCAGCGGTTAGGGGTCAGCGTCTGTTCACCTAGATGGTGCGGCTGCAAAAACCTTCTTGATCTCAACAATCAAGTCGTATTCCTCGTGATATTTCCTCGGAAGGACCACCACCAAGTTAGTTTTCAACTTGAAAACCAAACATGATGATAACACAAGGAATGAATACACTACCCCGGGCACCAGTCGCCAGGCTGGGTTTACCTGGTCACCGGATTCCGGGGGACCAGGAGCATCATGTTACGCCTAAGGTTGAGAACCAGACGACATCCAAATTATTACACACAAAACAAAGACACTTCATCGGTACACTTAATACTAATACTCTCTTCAAACTGGGCAAGATCAAACAACTTACAGACATGCTGCAAAAATTCCAGATCAAAATCCTTGCAATACAGGAAACACGATTTACGGACGAAAACCATTTTGACACAGACAACTACAGGATCTACAAACGAAAACCAGCAGTCAAAATTAATGAGAAAGGACTCAAACAGTTTGGTACAGCATTTGTAGTCCACAAATCTATCAGCGACTCTGTCATTGACTTCCAATCTGCCTCAGAACTATATCAACGCTCTCCGCCAAATCGGCCAACAAAGCGTATACCCTGATCAACGCACACGAATCCAGAAATAACTATAACAAGAAGAGCCCCCAGAAAGTGGATGACTTCTGGAATGACCTTGAAGAGACGACAAACAAAATTGCTAAACACCATGTAATAATCTTGTTAGGCGACTTAAACGCACAATTAGGCAAAGGGAAAAAATACAGGAAAATCGCCGGAATCTATACAGCTCACAAGAGAACTAACAAGAATGGGGAAAGATTGATAAGCTTCTGCGAAAATTTCGGCCTCGTAATTATGTCAACACAATTTTAAAAAACCAACAAGAAACTGTATACTTGGAAGTCGCCCAACACAATGTTGGGTGAATTCCAGATAGACCATGTGGCCATCTCCAAGAGTAACACAACAGAAATTCTGAATGTGAAAACGAGAACAGGAGTTTTTGAATCAGACCACCATGTTCTACAGATAAAGACGAGATTGCTACCCAATAGAAAAAAGCCAAAACTAAACAAAGCTCTGAGACCAGACCCCGAATACATAAAACCCAACAAGGAAATCATCTTACAGGAAATTAGTCAAACACCACAAACTGGACAGAACTTGTGGACGTCCCCAAATCCGCGATGAAATTGGGTCAACCCCCGAGAAGGAGAAAACACAGGTGGTGGAATATAATATGTGACCAAGCAATAGAAGAAAGAACCAATGCCTGGAAAAACGTCAATAGTCACAAAGCATCAGAAAAATGGGAACAATTTCTAGTAAACCGAAAACAAACATCGAAAACAAATCGGAGGAAAAAAAGAAATTATGACAAACGGCAACTAGATGAGATAGAACAAGACTTTAAGAAGAACAACACCAGGAATTTTTATAAGACGTTTGAAGAACATATTGTAGGATACCAGCCACCCAACCTTTGCTTCAAGAAACCGGATGGTTCACTAGAAACTAACACGAAAAATAACTGCCAAATCCTCGCAGACTATTTCAACAAACTTCTCAACTGCGAAAGACCTACAGAGGATATTCACTACCAGACGTCTACACCAAATCCCGACGCTAAACTACCAACCATCAACGAAATAGTAGAAATTATCAAGACACTGAAAAACAATAGAGCTCCAGTAGAAGGTGGTATTATTGCAGAACTATGGAAACTAAATGATGAAAGATTAACAGGAAAATTCCACAAAATCGTATTAAACATTTGGAAAACAGAACAGATCCCTTTTGAATGGAAATGCGCACTCATCCATCCACTCCACAAAAAAGGGGACAAAACTGAACCAAATAATTACAAGGGTATGGTTCAAACGGCTCTGAGCACTATGGGACTTAACATCTGCGGTCATCAGTCCCCTAGAACATAGAACTACTTAAACCTAAGGACATCACACACATCCACCCCCGAGGCAGTACTCGAACCTGCGACCGTAGCACTCTCGCGGCTCCGGACTGAAGAGCCTAGATCGCTCGGCCACTGCGGGCGGCTTACAGGGGTATCTCACTCGTGCCGGTCCATATAAAATCCTATCAAAAGTTCTCATGAATAGATTAGGAGAACAAGCTGACCCACAAATAGGAGAATACCAGGCTGGTTTTCGCGAGGGACGATCATGCATAGAACAGATCTGGAATCTGAAAATGATTCTCCAGATGAGAAACACCCGAAACACAGTGGTCAATTGTGTAGATTTTAGAAAGGCCTACGACTCAATAGACAGAGTAGCGCTCTGCAACACGCTGGAAGAATTCAGCATTGACAGAAAGACAAGAGAAATCATTCGGCAAACATTAACTGACACAGTCTCCAAGGTTAAATTTATGGGGGATATCTCTGAACCATTTGAAATCCAAACTGGAGAGCGACAGGGTGACAGACTTTCACCATTACTCTTTAACATCATTCTTGAAAAAATTATCAGGACATGGGAAAAAGAAGCCAAAGGAATCCAAATTGGCATTAGAAAAGATAATAGATTCAATGTGAAGTGTTTAGCTTTTGCAGATGACCTTGCAATCCTCACAAATGATAGAAAAGAAGCCACTAACGTCATAGAGAAGTTACACGAAATTGGACAGAAAATTGGCCTGCAAATTTCGTATGAGAAAACCCAGTACATAGAAAGAATGCCACAAGACAAATTGCCTATTGTGACAACCCATTTGAAAATCGTACAAGTACCACATTTTAAGTACCTGGGAGAAATAATTCAGCCATCAGGGATCAACCTAAAGGCCAATGAGAAAAGAATAAAAAAACTACAGAAAGCATATAAACTCACGTGGAACTATTATAACAAAAAGTCCATATCCATTAACGCAAAATTGAGGCACTACAACACTGTCGTACTTCCGGAGGAACTGTATGCATCTGAAACAACACAAATAGGTGGGGAAACTAAAATCAAAGAAACAGAGAAACAAGAAAGGAAAATTCTCAGGAAAATTTTTGGCCCGATACAAGAGCAAGAAATCTGGAAGAAGAGACCAACATCAGAATTATACAAATACACAGACATGATTATGGATACAATAAGGAAAAGAAGAATGCAGTTCTACGGACATATCCACAGGATGATTGAAAACAGAATTTCAAAGCGGATTCTTAAAGCCTTCAACTCAGGCAGGGGAAAAACAAATTGGATAAAAGAAGTTGAAGAGGACCTCAGACAAGCACACATAACAGTAAACGATGCACAAAATAGAACTGAATTCAGGAACATCATCAAAAAACATAAATTTGACACCACAACACAGAAGAGACCAGGATGCAAATGGACAGCGGAGCGAAAGAAACAACACAGTGAACACATGAAGAAAATTTGGGCTCAGGAAAACATAAACAATCATCATAAAGGAATTCAAGTCCAAACGCTCTCTTTAAATGGGAATAATAGAAAATAATAATAATAATAATAAAGGTAAAACTAAATATAATACGAGCACATTTAGAGCATCTTGCCGAAACACTGATATTTAAAAGAAGCACTTTCGTGTCACTAGAAATTAGAAGGACCGACCATGGGATAGGGAGTCAGTTGTTGAAGGGGAGAAGGTTAGCATGTGAAGAGCGTGGAAATGTTGTGGTATAAGGACGGAGACGGAGGACGGGAGCACTGCAGCGATTGGATAGGAGTGCTTCTGGGACAGAATAGGGGGTGGACTAGAGGGGGAAAGAATAGTGACACTAATAACTGGAAAAAGGGTGTAAAACCGAAAATGCGGATAAAATACCTTCTGCACCATCCAAAAAATATTGCCCTTTAATATCCGTTGTTAACTTGTACAGAACTACTGATTCTGAATCTGTAAGCTGTATAACAGAAACTATATTTAATAAGTAATCGTTGCAATAGTGTATTTATTTCTGCCTGTAGAGTCTCTGTCGCGTTGCGAGCAGAGAGGAAGCAGAGCAGCGGAAGTGTTTGTTGGGCACTTCCCTAGACGCGGTGTGCAGCTATGCTCGCGCCAGTGTAGACGCCCCTGATTCGTTAACCCGCGTGTATTGAGAGCTTGGCAGGAGTGTACAGGCGGAGGGCTGCAGTTCTAACTATTGCCTGGCCATAATTATCCGTGGCTCTGGAGACGACTCAGGGTTCTCAAACAGCAGCAGCTCAGCAATGTCGCCTGCTGCATTCTTCGTCGGCCGCACAGCTACATCGTAAGACTGTCAAGTCACAGATATAGTAATGTAGAGGCGTTACCCAGTTGATTTTCTTTCACAAAGTATGACTAACTTGAATAATAACTTGCAATAGCTAAAACTTGTAGGGCACCTGTGTTGTCATTGTCCTCAGACATTATTACCAGGCGGGGTCCCTTCCTTTCCCGTGCCGTCACCAAGTGTCGTAAGGATATGAAAATTGATTAACTATTTGCTGTCAGTTTTGTGTGTCTGCTAATGACCAGTTTAAAAAAAAATGGCTCTGAGCACTATGGGACTTAACTTCTGAGGTCATCAGTCCCCTGGAACTTAGAACTACTTAAACCTAACCAACCTAAGGACATCACACATATCCATGCCCGAGGCAGGATTCGAACCTGCGACCGCAGCGGTCGCGCAGCTCCACACTGTAGCGCCTAGAACCGCTCGGCCACTTCGGCCGGCTCACCAGTTTCAGTCTAAATTTTCTGCCTCAGTAACTGTTCATTCTTGTATTGCATAACAGAGGTTTAAATAATTTGTAACTTTGCGTGTTAACTCCATTCACTTAAAGTGACGTAAAATTTTACTGGCAAAACCAATAACTAAAGATACAGCACAAATTAAGAGTGCACATGTCATTTATTCTGTATTTAGATTAGCGAGTGACTTCTGCTGGCTTCGTATGTATTTTATTGTTATTATTTTAAAAGTAAAACCAGTTGCCCATTCGCTTAAAGTAAATTCAATTTAATCTTTCAATGATAAAAAATAAACTGCTTGCCTTTTTCTAAATTTTGCGTTACGTTACACTTAGGTTACTGAAAGTCATTTTTGTACATAACAGAGTTTAAGTTAAGCCAGTCATTCATTTAACCAATAACTTCATTTACTTTTACTTTCAAGATTTGGTATTTCAGAATAAGTAACTGCAAAGTCATTGCTTTCTGATTCATTTATTTTTTCGTGAGCGGTTGTGCTGTGGAAAAGCGTGACAACATTCTGTTGCCACGTCAGTGATTATTGCTTAAATTTCTGTGCCACTGCTTTTCCCAATATTCTGCAGATTCGTTGCCCTAGCTAATCAGTGTTTCTTTGTATTATCAGTAATTTTTTGTAGTAAATATTATGTGGTAGAAGATCTAGAGGGACTTATAGAACTTGGGAGTGGCGGATATCCACGCAACATTTGTATAGCAAAGGATGGGGCCGATTAGGGATTTGTGCGTGTGAAGGGCAGTGGACGATATAGTCCCTATGTTCGGCCGGTTAGTAGTTTTTATAGTTTTAATCTATTGTGAGCAATCTTTCGGATGATTAGCAGGTGGGTGAGACGAGTAGTGAAACCGCCCACTGCAGCGAGACTTTGCCATATTCGGCCATCTGTGTCTGTTACCTCAAACGGGCATTCAGTTTCCGCGGAGCCAAATACCAGACAAACAGTGCTGAACTCAGTTATGTGTAAGCGTGCGGGGGATGCCCACAGCAGCGAGATAAAACATGGCCGCCATTGCTGCTTAATTTACTGTAGATGCGTACAGAACAATATATCACTTGTGAACGCAACAATGGGAGCACCGGTGCGAGATGCGATTACCGTGTTAGGTGACACAGAATGCCATGCCGGTTTTCAGCCTCAAAGGTTTTAGAACATCTAGGCATTGATGCTTCCGTTAAATAGTTATTTTGCGACGTAATACAAGAATAGGACCATCCATTTAGCCGATCAGAAGGAATACGCTTTTAATTTGAGCACGGTAACTAGAGTTCGTTAACGGAAGGGACGGTTTTGTGCTTGTCAGTACTTACTTAAATTATAGTGGTATCTTCCACATAAAAGCGACTGTTTAAAGAGGTGTTTGTCTTAGCTGATAACAACCTGTCGAAAAAAGTAAATAGGATTGCATTCAGCATGCCTGCATTTCTTTGAGCTTAGGCTACTTGTAGCCACATGGAAGCTGTAATGTCAAAGCGAAAATATTTTAACGCAGGAATATTATTTCGTGGGCCTTTGCATTGACATTTTGCGATTAGGGTAGCCTATGCGCTGTCGTCAACTCCACAACAACCCAGTCGCTGATGTACCTCGTGTAAATCTTTCTTCCATTTGTACAATTCAGGTTCAGATTTTATGAAACGGAACCAGCTTTGCTCGCTCATTATATATAACCGTTTTCTGCCTCCTTAGTCTTAATAAATATATGATATCGATTTTGATTTTCTAGCGTCTTTGCGCTACTAGGTTTAAGACAGCAGTATGTGAGATCTTTGTCACTTTTCCGCCATTTATATTTCTTCCACCACGTTGGTTATATGCGACTTGTCTTACGTGTCTGTTGTCGACATAGGTTTTATCATTATGTCAAATCTTTGTCGTTTTTTTAACCTGGGGTGATATGTGTTCTCGTGTGGTTTTCTGAAGAGTGCACGGATTTATATCACCGTCTATTGTTCATTTTATAATGATTGCTTAGTAAAACTGCTTGATAACTTTCTTCTAGATAGTAAATTGTATGTTCGCATTGACGACAAGAACTCTGCCAAAAAACCAGCCAATGCCTGTATCCCACAGGGATTTCTAATCTCTCCAGCACTTTTAAACGTCTATTTCAACGACATACCTCCTATTACAAAGGTGTCAGTTAGCCCCTATACTGATAATACAGCGTTTTTAACAAGAGACAGAAAATTAGCTCAAGGGATTACGAGGTTGGCGTTACAACTGGATCTCACGGAGCGGTGGGCACGACTACACAACATTGCTCAACCCGGATAAACCAGTGGCCACTATTTTCACACGACGCCGACCGGTTATCCATACAAGGCTCCACATCGGAAACCAACCTATTCCTTGGTCCCCGGTGGTAAAATACCTGGGCGTTTACCTGGACACACAACTTTTCTTCGCCAATCACGTTGCAGGAAAGAAGGAAGTCGGACTAAGAACGTTGAGACCTCTCATCCCATTTTTCAAGAGTAAGGATCTGAATTTTGTCACGATGATGACACTATACCGAGCCACCGTGCAGCCACACTGAACTATGGAGTGACCTCCTGGGGCAAAATGCGACACCAATTTCAGGTAGCTCCAAGTCATGCAAAACAAATGTCTCCTACTGACCGTCGGAGCATACTGGAGGACAAGGACAACGGAATTCCACGACGCACTCCACGAAAAATTCCTGTGCTAAAAAGTGCGGGGAAAAGCTCAAAAGCTGTTCGACAAGATCGAGGAGCTATGTTATACCACTCATCAGCTAGCGACAGTAGGCACATTTTTTTTTCAACAGTGAAACAAGTATAATGTGCCACGGTCTATCCTGACAGACGACGGAGTTGCGCCTGCAAGACACTAAATAACCTCAGTTCAAGTATGACTCATAGTAAAAGAAAAGTACGCCCACCAACCCTACAGGCAAAACAACCCCTTTGTGTGTCCAATAACTGATATAGTCTGGAATCTCTCCCTTACCTAACTCGCAGGCAGCAAAATCGCAAAAGGCGATAAGGCTCCAACACACACACACACACACACACACACACACACACACACACACACACACACACACACAAATGATTTTATAATGTTCGCCACTATGTTGTTGTACATGACAACTTCATGTTGTTAAGTGGGTACCACTGTCCCACGTAAGAAATCATACATTCTCATTTTCTTTATGGTCTAATGTGTGGCCTTAGTGTGATTTTGGTTTTCTTGCGAGGGGAGGGCGGGAGGCGGAGGCACGGGTTGATTGCTTCCAGACCACATGATGCTGGCAAAATGTCTAAATTGCAATCGTACACAAACAATAAAGTTTTTTGGTACAGCTTAACCGGAATGACAACTTTCAGTGTAAATTGTGCTACTTGAGCCACGGTACAAACAAAAATATTTTAAATCATTAGACGTGTAAGAGTAAATGCGTGTAGCGAAACAGAATCTCCCCCTAATTAATCTTCCTTCCAGTAATGATTATGTTAACGCAAAAAGTAGCAAAATTTAATTGATCTGTAAAATAAAAGTGAAATCTGCCGAGTAAATTTCAGGAAACGGAAATAAACCTGTGTGGTCGCCAAGGGAAATAGTACAAAATCTGCATTTGTAATTCTCGAATAACTAAAAATATTTATCAAATTTGACTGTTTCTGTAATTTACCGAATAGTTCTGTTACGTGTACTAGAATGATAATTACCACGTATCCATTCAAACAGTCATATTACCAAAATGGATCTGAATAGTGCAACATGACAAGTTTTTCGATGTAGAGTAACTTCATTTGGCCCAAAAATGTCCAGTTTAAAGGTTTCTCGCTGTCTAAACTCTTTACAGATTGTAGAGGTCTCAAGGTGGATGACCTCTACAGTGGTGGGGCTGCAATGAGGTGGTGAGTTGTAGTCATGAAGTTGACGAATAACTGTTCATGGAAACGCCATCATTAATCAGACATTTTATTTGTGAACCAACGAAAGCAACAGTGGCGACGCTCTGCGGTGCAACGCCCTGAAGGACGTGTGCTGAAAACAGCGAGTAGGAAGGCGGTGATGCAAGCAGGCTGCCCGTAGCCTGCGATGATGCCAGTGACGCAGCGGAATTGCCATGTGAAGTGCATGTGGCTGCGCATGCTTTGTCTGGACGCAGCTTTGCAGCTGAGGGGATGTCGCAACGGAAGGTGCAGAATCCCCCTGTGGACCCCGTAGAGAGAGACAGCTCTCAGCAGTAGCGCCTGCGCTTGCGAGCGGAGGTGGACAGCAACAGAGTGCCCGCACTTGCGAAGATGGGTTGACGCCTGTGCTGCAATGATCTCGCGCAGCTGCCCAACATTGTAGAGACTGGCAGCAGCTGGATGTAGCCCCAGAGGTGACGCACAAGCTGGAAGGCACGAAGTTCACATTATCGGACTCAGAGCTAGCATTAGACCTGCAGTTAGTAAAGGCCTCGTGGTGGTAGCCTGTGGAGCCATGTCGACTAGTAGATTGCTACAGACCTCCCCAGGAAGCTTGTGGCTGGCAGACTGCATACATACTGTATATCCGAAAATACGAAATGATCGTATGGCACTGATGGCCGGGAGCTCCCATTCGGTTTCAGCCACCAAGTGCAAGTCTTATTTCATTCAGCACCACATTGGGTAACTTTCGGCCGATGATGAGGATGAAATGATGATGAAGACAACACAACACCCAGTCACCGAACGGAGAAAATCTCCAACTCGACCGGGAATCGAACCCGGGCCCAGTGCATGGGAGACAACCACGTTACCACCCAGCTAATCAGGCGGACTATATCTGAAATTAAGAGGTGTTTATAATAGCTTGCTGCAGACTTGTTTTGCCAAGTCATTGATTCCCATAATCTAGCTCCAACAGAGCCTATGGCACAGGCATGAAGAAATCAGGTTGGTTGGTTTGTTGATTTGGCGGAGGGGACCAAACAGTGGGATCATCGGTCTTATCGGATTAGGGAAGGGTGTGGAACGAAGTCGGCTGTGAACTTTCAAAGTGCCATCTCGACTTCTGCCTGAAGCGATTTAGGAAAATCACCGAAAATCTAAATCAGGAGGGCCGGACGTGGATTTGAACCGTCGACCTCACGAATGTGTGTCCAGTGTGCTGACCACTGTTCCACCTCGCTCGGTAAGTAATCAGGCTACCACGCTGCATTAGTCCTGTTATTTTGATGTGTTGTCATTATAAAAATGCTGGTCCCTCGTCTGGCCCTAGACATGGTAACTTCCCATTGTCGTAGCGGCATTTTGTGTTGTATCACTACGTAAACTCCGATGTAACTCTGTTTGGCTAGCTGTAGTCTAGTTCAGTCCCACTGTAACACTTATATCGATCAGAAGTAGATTTATATTATGTAACTTTGCATTGTAATTATGAAGTGTTTATTCTTTGTTACTTAAGGTCGTTGATTTGCAACAGGAAATTTAAAGTTTGTAATGTATATATGAAAAAAGATAAATGATTGATTAAAATAATGAAATTTTATAATATGTGTAAGTTTATAAGATAAACAATGTGAATATTGGAAGCTGGTTCATGCTTATGGCACTTGTATTGTAAAATGTAAAAGATGTAGTGAAGTCCCTCCACAACGGAAGTGGCATGGCGCGATGTAAATGGTAGTCTTGGCGGTCGAACTGGGCGGCTCCTTTGTGTGATCAGTACGCAGTCAGTGGCTAGCCGTTGCACGGTACACATCGACGGTGCCAAGGGAGACAATTGAAGGCAACTTTGCATTGAATTTTGCCTCGGATGTGGATTTGGCTGTTGCTTGGTAGTCTCGGCAATAAGGAATGACTCTAATAAGTTAAAACTCCGTCGTCAAGAAGAAATTTTATAGAGTATTCAAACATCAAGAGCCGTGAGTACAGTTAGCCGCCACGTCGCTTGCCACCACAACTTCGCCACTACTCCACCAACTTCATGCATACAGATATGTATCAGAGCATAGACCAGTTAATTTGTGTGAATGATTTTAATAATAATCCAAATGCTATAAATTTGTGTTTGGGATCGTATCATGTATCCTGATCATGAATCTATGCAGGATCCCCACCTAAGTGTTTATAAAACCGAGTATCTTGTTTCAAATGAACTAGTGATATATTTATGTTTGTCAAATGTGCAAGGATCAACAAATGTGAAGTTAGTTAGAATCTTGCTAAGGTACTCTCAGCTTATTGCAAAGTATCGTTTTGCGAAAGTACTGTGCCAGATTGCTTATTAGTTTAAAATACCTGCTTCCCAGGTGATGAGAAAGGCAAGTAAGTTAAACGCGTTTGAAACATAACTTAGCCGTGATTACTATCACGAATGATTTTTTAAGTTAATTGAGCTCAGTGTTGCATAATTTGCTTTGAAAAGTAAAATATAAACTATTCCAAGTGAAGTTAAGAAGTGACTTTGTTTAAATTAAATTTTGCTACTGAACTAATCATAGAGTTTGACGAGTGATACTATACCAGTTGATGGGTTCCCACTATATTCTTCTCATATTAGAAAGATAATTGGAATGTTATTGCTGCTAAGGAAAACAAATATATTCAGAGGGATATGAGCAGTGTAATTGAGGTAGCATTTATCTTTATTTGTGGTTTTTACATGCCAGTTAAGACAGAGGCCCCTCAGGTCCATCTTTAGTCCTGCACTTCTTGCATTAACATTTCAGTACTGGTTCAAGTAATGATCATAAGTGTAACTGTTATTAGTATAAGTTTGGTATAATTTTTGTTTTCTATGACTACTATTTTGTGCATTATTGGTAACTGCTGCCACTCACAGCTTAGAGTGCCCTATGTCCGCTTGTACCCTGTGTGCTATGCAAAGGGAAATATTAATGAAATTAACTTCAATAACTAACATCAATTTTTTAAACTTATATTTCCAAATTGATGTGCCTAATTTGGCTGGCGACCGTTTATTCTTTCATTCGCATAAGAATTTTACTACTTTCATTAAACCCATAGTTAAAGCCTGTTTAGTTTTACCGTTAATTCCAATATATTCAAACTTACAGTCCGACACCTTTATCCGGTCAGATTTCCCAAATCTCAGAGGGTAACGTTAGTTTGTGTCACTGTAGGCTAGTGTTATACGTGGCTTTTCCCGTGACAGGACTTGAGGTTAGGTTGTTAGGGAAGAGTGACGTATAACGAAGCTAGTGTTACACTATGGCCTGTGGCAAAAGCTGTGGCAATGTCGTTACTTCATTCAGCAGCGCAAAAAGATAATGGTAGCGCTTCATAACTCCCCTTCCTGGTAGACCCAGCATCTGGATCTTAGCTCATGGTAATTCTTCAATGACTCAACGTACACACATCAAAAAAAGTTTTGTATCAACCTGTAGAGAAAATTGGAATAGAGATCAACATAAACACCATTTCCGCCTTTTTATTGCTCATGAAAACCACACATCGCATGTTGTACCACCATACAGACAGTCCTTCAGAGGTGGTGGTCCAGATTGCTGTACACACTGGTACCTCTAATACCCAGTAGCACGTCCTATTGCATTGATGCATACCTGTATTCGTCGTGGCATGCTATCCACAATTCATCAATGCACTGTTGGTCCAGATTGTCCCACACCTCAACGGCGATTCGGCGTAGATCCCTCAGAGTGGTTGGTGGGTCACGTCGTCCATAAACAGCCCTTTTCAATCTATCGCAGGCATGATCGATAGGTTTCATGTCTGGAGAACATGGTGGCCACTCTAGTCGAGCGATGTCGTTACCCTGAAGGAAGTCATTCACAAGATGTGCACGATGGGGGCGCGAATTGTCGTCCATGAAGACGAATTCCTCGCCAATATGCTGCCGATATGGTTGCACTATCGGTTGGAGGATGGCACTCACGTATCGTACAGCTGTTACGGCGCCTTCCATGACCACCAGAGGCGTACGTTGACCCCACACAATGCCACCCCAAAACAGCAGGGTACCTCCTTCTTGCTGCACTCGTTGGGCACTGTGTCTAAGGCGTTCAGCCTGACCAGGTTGCCTCCAAAATCGCCTCCGATGATTGTCTGGTTGAAGGCATATGCGACACTCGTCGGTGAAGAGAACGTGATGCCAATCCTGAGCGGTCCAATCGGCCTGTTGTTGGGTCCATCTGTACGGCGCCGCATCGTGTCGTGGTTGCAAAGATGGATATCGCCATGGACGTCGGGAGTGAAGTTGCTCATCATGCAGCCTACTGCGCACAGTTTTAGTCGTAACACGACCTCCTGTGGCTGCACGAAAAGCATTATTCAACATGGTGGCGTTGCTGTCAGGGTTCCTCTGAGCCATAATCCGTAGGTAGCTGTCATTCACTGCAGTGGTAGCCCTTGGGCGGCTTGAGCGAGGCATGTCATTGACGGTTTCTGTCTGTCTGTACCTCCTCCTCATGTGGTTCACTCAGAGACGCCTGGACGCTTCCCTTGTTGAGAGCCGTTCCTGGCACAAAGTAACAATGCGCACGCGATCGAACCGCGGTATTGATCGCCAGGCATAGCTGAACTACAGACAACACGAGCCGTGTACCTCCTTCCTGGTGCAATAACTGGAACTGATCAGCTGTCGGACCCGCTCCGTCTAATGAGTGTTGCTCATGCATGCATGTTTGTTTACATCTTTGGGCGGGTTTAGTAACATATATGAACAGTCAAAGGGACAGTGTCTGTGATACAATATCCACAGTCAACGTCTCTCTTCAGGAGTTCTGGGAACCGGGGTGATGCAAAACTGTTTTTGATGTGTGTACATCCTACAAATTGATAAATGTGTACAGTACATTTTCCTTAAAAGTAGTCAGCTTAAACCACAAATTTCAGTGACTGAATAATTAACCTAAAGGTCATTTGCCCATTGGCTTTTATGATTATTAACTTCATTGTATGACTACTTACAAAGTTGTTGTTGTTGTTGTTGTGGTCTTCAGTCCTGAGACTGGTTTGATGCAGCTCTCCATGCTACTCTACCGTCTGCAAGCTTCTTCATCTCCCAGTACCTACTGCAACCTACATCCTTCTGAATCTGCTTAGTGTATTCATCTCTTGGTCTCCCTCTACGATTTTTACCCTCCACGCTGCCCTCCAATGCTAAATTTGTGATCCCTTGATGCCTCAAAACATGTCCTACCAACCGATCCCTTCTTCTAGTCAAGTTGTGCCACAAACTTCCAATCCTATTCAATACCTCCTCATTAGTTACGTGATCTACCCACCTTATCTTCAGCATTCTTCTGTAGCACCACATTTCGAAAGCTTCTATTCTCTTCCTGTCCAAACTGGTTATCGTCCATGTTTCACTTCCATACATGGCTACACTCCATACAAATACTTTCAGAAAAGACTTCCTGACACTTAAATCTATACTCGATGTTAACAAATTTCTCTTCTTCAGAAACAATTTCCTTGCCATTGCCAGTCTACATTTTATATCCTCTCTACTTTGACCATCATCAGTTATTTTGCTCCCCAAATAGCAAAACTCCTTTACTACTTTAAGTGTCCCATTTCCTAATCTAATCCCCTCAGCATCACCCGATTTAATTTGACTACATTCCATTATCCTCGTTTTGCTTTTGTTGATGTTCATCTTATATCCCCCTTTCAAGACACTGTCCATTACGTTCAACTGCTCTTCCAAGTCCTTTGCTGTCGCTGACAGAATTACAATGTCATCGGCGAACCTCAAAGTTTTTATTTCTTCTCCATGGATTTTAATACCTACTCCGAATTTTTCTTTTGTTTCCTTTACTGCTTGCTCAATATACAGATTGAATAACATCGGGGAGAGGCTACAACCCTGTCTCACTTCCTTCCCAACCACTGCTTCCATTTCATGCCCCTCGACTCTTATAACTGCCATCTGGTTTCTGTACAAATTGTAAATAGCCTTTCGCTCCCTGTATTTTACCCCTGCCACCTTCAGAATTTGAAAGAGAGTATTCCAGTTAACGTTGTCAAAAGCTTTCTCTAAGTCTACAAATGCTAGAAACGTAGGTTTGCCTTTTCTTAATCTTTCTTCTAAGATCTGATCTTCCCCGAGGTCCGCTTCTACCAGTTTTTCCATTCGTCTGTAAAGAATTCGCGTTAGTATTTTGCAGCTGTGACTTATTAAACTGATAGTTCGGTAATTTTCACATCTGTCAACACCTGCTTTCTTTGGGATTGGAATTATTATATTCTTCTTGAAGTCTGTGAGTATTTCGCCTGTCTCATACATCTTGCTCACCAGATGGTAGAGTTTTGTCATGACTGGCTCTCCCACGGCCATCAGTAGTTCTAATGGAATGTTGTCTACTCCCGGGGCCTTGTTTCGACTCAGGTCTTTCAGTGCTCTGTCAAACTCTTCACGCAATATCTTATCTCCCAGTTCATCTTCATCTACATCCTCTTCCATTTCCATAATATTGTCCTCAAGTACATCGCCCTTGTATAAACCCTCTATATACTCCTTCCACCTTTCTGCCTTCCCTTCTTTGCTTAGAACTGGGTTGCCATCTGAGCTGTTGATATTCATACAAGTGGTTCTCTTCTCTCCAAAGGTCTCTTTAATTTTCCTGTAGGCAGTATCTATCTTACCCCTAGTGAGACAAGCCTCTAAATCCTTACATTTGTCCTCTAGCCATCCCTGCTTAGCCATTTTGCACTTCCTGTCGATCTCATTTTTGAGACGTTTGTATTCCTTTTTGCCTGCTTCATTTACTGCATTTTTATATTTTCTCCTTTCATCAATTAAATTCAATATTTCCTCTGTTACCCAAGGATTTCTATTAGCCCTCGTCTTTTTACCTACTTGATCCTCTGCTGCCTTCACTACTTCATCCCTCAGAGCTACCCATTCTTCTTCTACTGTATTTATTTCCCCCATTCCTGTCAATTGTTCCCTTATGCATTCCCTGAAACTCTGTACAACCTCTGGTTCTTTCAGTTTATCCAGGTCCCATCTCCTTAAATTCCCGCCTTTTTGCAGTTTCTTCAGTTTCAATCTGCAGTTCATAACCAATATATTGTGGTCAGAATCCACATCTGCCCCTGGAAATGTCTTACAATTTAAAACTTTGTTCCTAAATCTCTGTCTTACCATTATGTAATCTATCTGATACCTTTTAGTATCTCCAGGATTCTTCCAGGTATACAACCTTCTTTCATGATTCTTGAACCAAGTGTTAGCTATGATTAAGTTATGCTCTGTGCAAAATTCTACAAGGCGGCTTCCTCTTTCATTTCTTCCCCCCAATCCATATTCACCTACTATGGTTCCTTCTCTCCCTTTTCCTACTGACGAATTCCAGTCACCCATGACTACTAAATTTTCATCTCCCTTCACTACCTGAATAATTTCTTTTATCTCGTCATACATTTCATCAATTTCTTCATCATCTGCAGAGCTAGTTGGCATATAAACTTGTACTACTGTAGTAGGCATGGGCTTTGTGTCTATCTTGGCCACAATAATGCGTTCACTATGCTGTTTGTAGTAGCTAACCCGCACTCCTATTTTTTTATTCATTATTAAACCTACTCCTGCATTACCCCTATTTGATTTTGTATTTATAACCCTGTAATCACCTGACCAAAAGTCTTGTTCCTCCTGCCACCGAACTTCACTAATTCCCACTATATCTGACTGTAACCTATCCATTTCCCTTTTTAAATTTTCTAACCTACTCGCCCGATTAAGGGATCTGACATTCCACGCTCCGATCCGTAGAATGCCAGTTTTCTTTCTCTTGGTAACGACGCCCTCTTGAGTAGTCCTCGCCCGGAGATCCGAATGGGGGACTATTTTACCTCCGGAATATTTTACCCAAGAGGACGCCATCATCATTTAATCATACAGTAAAGCTGCATGTCCTCGGGAAAAATTACGGCTGTAGTTTCCCCTTGCTTTCAGCGATTCGCAGTACCAGCACAGCAAGGCCGTTTTGGTTAATGTTACAAGGCCAGATCAGTCAATCATCCAGACTGTTGCCCCTGCAACTACTGAAAAGGCTGCTGCCCCTCTTCAGGAACCACATGTTTGTCTGGCTTCTCAACAGATACCCCTCCGCTGTAGTTGCACCTACGGTACGGCCATCTGTATCACTGAGGCACGCAAGCCTCCCCACCAACGGCAAGGACAATGGTTCATGGGGGGACTTACAAAGTAGCAGAATAATATTATCAGATTCTCTACTCTGGACTCATCCCCTAATAACTACTAAGAATAAACAGTTTCTCTCAATTTATTATTTATGATTATAATGACATGTAGCCCTGATTAGGTATGGTTAATCCAGTCCACTTTTAGCTGATGCACTGGAGGCTCATGCAGGTTGGTGGTCCTCTGCTGAAGATAGATAAAGGCGGCACAGAGCAGAGTCGGGGCCTCCAAGGTGCCGGATATAGTTACACTCGTGCTTATGGATGTGTGACGCTGGTTATCTCAGTATCGTTGCACGTGTTGAAGCAACAGCACTGCAGGAGTACGCCCCTTTCATGTAGCTATGATTTTGTCCAGGGAATGGAGAAGATCGGATCCCAGGCTATTATTGAAGTAGGGTAGGTTCTGGGTCAGGAGTACTTCCAGTGCTCTGTCTGGCCAGTAAAACGAGGGCTGTACCACATTTAAAGCGCTGATCCTAGTAACAGAAGCTGGAAAATGAAAAGACAACACTATAAGGTCACAAATTCCACCATTAATCAATAATCCACTGCTTTGTAGCTCTGACTGTAGCACTTTACTAAGCCTTCCTTGCATTTAGGAATTTGTAGCAGTCACCTCAAAATCATACATGGAATAGACCCAGTGTATGCCAGCCCTTCGAAAATAGGTTTGCAGCATTCGGATGTCCCATGGGCACCCTTTTCCTCCAGCCTTGTCGAAACGTAATTGAACCTCATACACTTCCATCTTCGTCTGGACCACTCGAGTAGGGCATACCATCACCCACTCCCTTTGGCAGCCGTATAACTCCTCTGCTGACATTAATACACAGCTTCCCCCATTCTTGGCAATCGACAATACCTCAACCCATTTGCACATTCTTCTCCAGAGCCTCCTATCTCACTGGGTAGGGGTGGAATATGTAACACTCGTATGGTGTGTGGGTACTTGGCACTGGGAATTTGACTGCTACGTAGAGATGCGTTTGATCGGTACTGATTCCTACTGCCATGAGGCGGTAATATAGCGAAAGATTATGCCCATTTACGGTGGTAATGTATTTTAACCTGGGTGGTAGCTCTTTCTGGATCTTCCACAAGTCCAGCAGAGGTAATAGTGTAGCGTTTAGCTGCCCTTTCCACACATGATGTATGGCCTCCTGCAACCCTGCAACTTCTACTCGAGCGTCTTCTCTGCTGTCAGCCAATGACCACAGGAATCTCGCTTAGGCCACCTTTGTGTCTAGTAAATACGTCCGGTTCTGTGTAATGCTCATGTCCTGATTTACTACGCCAAAAACCGTCTTTATGTAGCCCGGTAACTACGACGTGAGCTCCTGAAGTGTGCACGTGTTATTCAGTATGCCCTGTTCCAGGTTTACCAGTTGTGCATTGTGCCATTCTGCTACAGCCTTATTACTCTGTACTACTTCCTTCACTTGCCCAAGAGTACTATTTAGTTCTCGGACATCACTGGCGTCCGTAGTCCCAGATACCATTTTTCAGTAGCTTCCTCCTGGATCCAATCACCCTCCCTTACAACGTTGTCTGGCGTAAATGTTCACGCAACCGTTCTTAGGACACACATATCCCGTGATATTCTCCTTGTACTTTTTTCAGCACATCCTTTTTTCATGCCTTAAGGCGAAATTTCCCACACATTATACATCAGCCTTAATGGTCACTGGTGAGAGATAAAGGGACATCCTCCTGCCTGAAAATCTATGCCTCACCTTCCAACTGCTAGTTCTACAATGCCCTTACTCCTTTCTTTCTGAAGAGATACTGCTAGGAATATGATGTTGCTCATGGTCTTCTCTAGTGTCGTTGCAACCAGGGAACAGGAAACCGCAGTTACTGTCTCTCTCTTCCCCTTTCAAAAGACTCGATGTCCATAACCTGTTCCCGCAGCGAAGAAATAAACACAAAACCTCTAAACTTCCTACATAAACAACATAATACCCTAAGCATACATTTCAAGAACGAGATGCCACTATTAACAATCATTCCTACTCGTATAACAACCAAACAACCTAACTTATATTACGAACATCCATCTCCCCCCCCCCCCCCCCCACCTTTTCGAACCATGGACCTCGCCTTTGGTGGTGAGGCTTGAGTGCATCAGCGAAACAGATAGCCTTACCGTAGGTGCAACCACAACTGAGAGGTATCTGCTGAGAGGATCAAGTAGATAAAAAGATGAGTGCTAGTAGAAAACCTTGGGCAACACAAGAGATACTGAATTTAACTGATGAAAGGAGAAAATGTAAAAATGTAGTAAATGAAGCAGGCGAAGGGAGTACAAACGTCTGAGAAATGAGATCGACAGAAAGTGCAAAATGACTAAGCTGGCATGGCGAGAGGACGAATGTAAGGTTGTAGATGCATATATCACTAGGGCTGTCTACAAAAAAGTTAAAGAGACCTTTGGAGAAAAGAGAGCCACCTGTATGGATATCAAGAGCTCAAATGGAAAACCAGTCCTAAGCAAAGAACAGAAAGCAGAAAGATGGAAGGAGCATATAGAGGGTCTATACAAGGGAGATGTACTTGAGGGCAACTTTACGGAAATGAAAGAGGACATAAATGAAGGTGAGATGGGAGATATGATACTGCATGAGAAATTTGACAGAGCACCGAAAGACCTAAGTCGAAACAAGGCCCCGGGAGAAGACAACATTCTGTTAGTACTACAGATAGCCTTGGGAGATCCAGAAATGAAAATACTCTTCCATCTGCTGAGCAATATGTATGAGATAGGTGAAATACCCTCAGACTTCAACAAAAGTATAATAATTTCAATTCAAAAGAAAGCAGGCGCTGACAGGTATAAAAATTACCCAACTATCAGTTTAATAAGTCACTGATGCAAAATGCTAACGCGAGTTCTTTAGAGATGAATGGGAACACTGGTAGAAGCAGATCTCGGGGAAGATCAATCTGGATTCCGGAGGAATGTAGGAACACACGAGGCAATACTGACTCTACGACTTACCACAGAAGATACGTTAAGGAAAGGCAAATCTACGTTTGTATCATTTGTAGACTTAGAGAAAGCTTTTGCAATATTAACTGAAATACTCTCTTTCAAATTGTAAAGGTGGTAGGGTTAAAATACAAGGAGCAAAGTGCTCTTTAAAATTTACACAAAAAACAGACGGCAGTTATAAGAGTCTAGGGGCACAAAAGGGAAGCAGTGGTTGAGAGGCAAATGAGACAGGGTTATAGCGTATCCCCAATGTTATTCAATCTGTATATTGAGCAAGCGGTAAAGGAAACAAAAGAAACAATTGGAGTAGGAATTAAAGTCCAGGAAGAAAAAATAAAACTTTGAGGTTTGCCGATAGCATTGTAATTCTGTCTGAGACAGCAAAGGACTTGGAAGAGCAGTTGGGCAGAATGAACAATCTTGTAACGAAGATGTAAGATGAACTTCAACCAAAGCAATAAGAGGATGACGGAATGTAGTCGAATTAAATCAGGTGATGCTGGGATAATTGGATTAGGAAATGACTCACTTAAAGTAGTAAATGAGTTTTTTTATTTGGGCAGCAAAATAACTGATGATGGTCGAAGCAGAGAGGATATAAAATGTAGACTGACAATTCCTAGAATTTCTGAAAAAGAGAAATTCATTAACATCGAGTATAGATTTAAGTATCAGGAAGTCTTTTGTGAAAGTACTTTTATGGAGGGTAGCCACGTATGGAAGTTAAACATGGACGATGAACAGCTTGACCAGAAGAGAATAGAAACTTTAGAAATGTGGTTCTATAGAAGAATGCTGAAGATTAAATCGGTAGATCACCTAGCTAATGAGGGGGTACTGAATAGAATTGGGGAGAAGAGAAATTTGTGGCACATTCCGACTAGAAGATGGGATCGTTTGATAGGACACGTTATGAGATCACCAATCTAATACTGGAGAGAAGTGTGTGGGGTAAAAATCGTAGAGGGAAACCAAGAGGTGCATACAGTCGGCAGTTTTAGAAGGTTGTAGGCTGCAGCAGCTACTCGGAGATGAAGAGGCATGCATAGGACAGAGTAGCGTGGAGACCTGCATTAAACTAGTCTTTGCACTGAAGACCACAACAACATTACAAACAAAAATTGTTCCACACATAATATGCCAACAACAAAGCCTTTTAGTCTTCCTTTTTATTTCCATGACCCTAATAAAGACCACATTTTACGTGTGGCTTGTGCAAATCCCTCTTGCTCTCCAACCCTCTACTTCTTCTTCTCCTTAACGATTTGTAGCGAAACCTGCGGAAAAGCATCTGAGATGCTTTGAGTAGGTCGAATGCATTCCATGTGAACCACAGATATTCATGTTGGTAATTGTAATTTCATTGTCACTGGTGATATCTTGACAACCTGATGCAGCCTTTGGCACTGCGTGATGAATTTTTCTATTTGACCCTCTGTGGTGTACAGATTTGTCAACATAATCCACTGTCCTGCTTGATGGTATGATAGTTTACCTGTGCTTCCCTCCCCTCTCTTCGTGCTCTAGACCTTGGTATATGCCTTTAGTGTATGTTTCCACCTCTTCAATGTACTAGCAAAGTTCTGTACCAGCTCTCCTGTTCCCAGTTTTGGTCTGACTACATTAAACAGTGAAGGCAGCTTCTACCCATACACTACTTCATATGAAGAAAGACCAGTGCTGGTGTGCACTTTGGAATTGTATGCTGCCACTACATATGACAAAGCGAACATCCCAGTCATTACGGCAACTATTGACATAATAGCTCAACGTTCTACCAACAGTATGACACATGATTTCCATTCTGAAAATAGCTTGTGTATGCATCGGGCTAGTCCTCAGTTTTCCAACACACAAAAGTGACATAACTACTTTGACAACTCTCATGTGAAGTTGGGACCTTGGTCCATGATTATCACCTCATTGACACGACACTTCAGAAACTTGTTATGTACCACGCCCTGTTGCAATGTAGTTGCTTGGTTATTAGGAAAGGTTATCAATTCAGTGTATAGTGAGCAATGATCAGTAGTAATCATAAAAAAACAACAAGAAACGTAATCACGAAAAGATAATTCAGTATCAGTTTAATGTTGGGTGAAATAAACTTAACTGTGAGAAATGATGAGTAGCTGTCCCAAGCTGTCGGACCAGAAACATATTACAGTAGTTGTGATCCTTGTTGAATATTGCCACTGCAGCTTTCCTTTTCAAAGTGATAATTAGTATGGAGATGTAAAAAATGTATATGTCTCCTTTTTACAAGGCGTTGACGGCTGACTATGTAGAAAAAACGTAATCCGTACTGAACAATGTAATGTTTACCAACGTCACTGAATGTAATTCATCTCTGTAATCACTGATCGAGCTTTGTAGTTTTTGTGTATGGTAAACAGTTCGGACACCTGCTCACCATTAAAATCAGTTCACTCAGTGAAGCTGTCCTTTTACAACCACTGCTTATATATTCCTCCACGATGTATTAGTTCACGATGAGGGGCACATTGTCGCACTGGAATTTTAACTTGAAAGTCTGTGTCATATCTCGAAAATAGTTCCTTTAATAGATGTGTCTCTGCACTATTCCAATGTCGTGGCCTCTGTGATATTGCATGGAGAATTAATATAGCACAAGTAGCATTTAAATACACTATGCCCATGATTTTTACAGTCCACAGTACACCTAAAAACTGTTATATGTCCACAGTCACAAATTCGCCATCCATGCCCGTCCACCTGCCAACAACCAAACCTGCCATAACTGCTACCTCCCGATACACGTCTAGACTCTCACTATCGCAGAATATTATCACGAGGGTGCGAGTGTTCTAAAACTGAGAGGAAAAGGTATTCTCTTGAAACTGAGTGGATGGGTAGACCTCGGAGCGGATTTTCTTTTCAGGTAAAGGAAGGTAATTAAAGTTTCTTTGAGATAAGACGTGGCGAGAGTGCATATGTTTAAGGTTTGTGGATGTGTTGGTATAGGCACGTCACAGTCTGATCGTTGATAATCAGCAATGAAACGATAAGGCAGTTGGTGCCATATTTGCGGGATCTGTACATTGGAAATCCGAAGGTGTTCAATGTGATAGAGAAGAGAGGGAAAATTGATAAGATCATATTGGAAGCTATAGTGGGAGGATACACGGATATGGAAGGCGTGGGCTTGTATTTGGAAGGGAATAGTAAAATATTGATGGAACGGAAATCCAGACGTCATTGACGTGAGAGAGTTGGTCCAGGCGTCATTGACGTGAGAGAATTGGTCTGATTAAGGCCCTTTAGAAGTGGACTCGTTTGTGAGCGTGTGGAACGGTTAAAATTTGGTACGTGGTATTCTTAAGCGTGAATATACACTCTAATAAAATAAAACAAAGAAAATAGAGAGAGAGAGAGAGAGAGAGAGAGAGAGAGGGGGGGGGGGGAGGGGACAGGTGTGACTAAGGCGGGCGTTTTAGGAGTGGACTCGTTTGTGAGTGCGTGCAGCGGTTAAAAATTGGTACGTAGTATACTCAAACATGAATATACACTCTAAAAAATAATAAAGTAAAGAGAGAAAGAGAGAGAGAGAGAGAGAGAGAGAGAGAGAGAGAGACAGAGACGCTTCACGAAGGAAATCGGTAGATGTGATGTATAGTTACAGACAAACAAATGACTATAGTTTCAGAGAAATTGGATGATTTCTTCAAGAGAAAGACGTTTAAAAATTGAGCAGTTCAATAAAGTGTTAGTTCAACTGAGGCCCTTATGCAAGCAGCTGT
Organism: Schistocerca americana; assembly: GCF_021461395.2. Taxonomy (NCBI): domain Eukaryota; kingdom Metazoa; phylum Arthropoda; class Insecta; order Orthoptera; family Acrididae; genus Schistocerca; species Schistocerca americana. The sequence continues at coordinate 635,391,727 of NC_060130.1, forward strand.
TCGGATTGGAATTGGCTGATAGAGATATTTAATTTCCTCCTGGGGGATATGGTGCCAAATTCTGTCCAACTGGCGCGTTAGATCGTCAAAATTTGGAACTGGTTGGAGGGCCCTGTACAAACATTCTCAACCGGGGAGATCTCCGGCGACCTTGATGGCTAAGGTAGGGTTTGGCAAGAACGAAGACAAGCAGTAGAACATCTCACCGTGTATGGGCGGACATTATCTTGCTGAAATTTAAGCCCAGCATGGCTTACTATGACGGGCAACACAATGGGGCATAGAGTATCGCCGACGTACCACCGTGTTGTAAGGATACCGCTGATGACAACCAAAGGGGTCCTGCTATGACAAGAAATGACACCCCAACCCATCATTTCTCGTTGTCGGGCCATATGGAGGGCGACAGTCAGGTTGGTATCCCACCGTCGTCTGGGGCACCTGTAGGCACGTCTTCACTGGTCATCGGAGCTCAGTTCGAAGTGGAACTCATCACTGAAGACAAATCTACTCCAGTCAGTGAGTTTCCAGATCGTTACCAACATGTGTACGACATTTGATTGAAATCGTTTCAGCGGTTTAGGATGAACTTGTTACCCGTGGTTATATTTCACATATAATTAAAATATTTCACACGTATTTCTACACATACACCACTGGTCATTAAAATTGCTACACCACGAAGATGACGTGCTACAGACGCGAAATTTAACCGACAGAAAGAAGATGCTGTGATATGCAAATGATGAGCTTTTGAGAGCATTCACGCAAGGTTGGCGCCGGTGGCGACACCTACAACGTGCTGACACGGGGAAAGTTTCCAACCGATTTCTCATACACAAACAGCAGTTGGCCGGCGTTGCCTGCTGAAACGTTGTTGTGATGCCTCGTGTAAGGAGGAGAAATGCGTACCATCACGTTTCCTATTTTGATAAAAGTCGGATTGTAGCCTATCGCGATTGCTGTTTATCGTATCGCGACATTGCTGCTCGCGTTGGTCGAGATCCAATGACTGTTAGCAGAATATGGAATCGGTGATTTCAGGAGGGCAATACGGAACGCCGTGCTGGATCCCAACGGCCTCGTATCACTAGCAGTCGAGATGGTTCAAATGGCTCTGAGCACTATGGGACTTAACATCTATGGTCATCGGCCCCCTAGAACTTAGAACTACTTAAACCTAACTAACCTAAGGACAGCACACAACACCCAGCCATCACGAGGCAGAGAAAATCCCTGACCCCGCCGGGAATCGAACCCGGGAACCCGGGCGTGGGAAGCGAGAACGTTACCGCACGACCACGAGAGCAGTCGAGATGACAGGCATCTTATGCGCATGGCTGTAACGGATCGTGCAGCCGTGTCTCCATCCCTGAGTCAACAGACGGGGACGTTTGCAAGATAACAACCATCTGCACGAACAGTTCGACGACGTTTGCAGCAGCATGGACTATCAGCTCGGAGACCATGGCTGCGGTTACCCTTGTCGCTGCATCACAGACAGGAGCGGCTGCGATGGTGTAGTCAACGACGAACCTGGGTGCACGAATGGCAAAACGTCATTTTTTCGGATGAATCCAGGTTCTGTTTACAGCGTCATGTTGTCCGCATCCGTGTTTGGCGACATCGCGGTGAACGCACATTGGAAGCGTGTATTCGTCATCGCCATACTGGCGTATCACCCGGCGTGATAGTATGGGGTGCCATTGGTTACACGCCTCGGTCACCTCTTGCTCGCATTGACGCCACTTTGAACAGTGGACGTTACATTTCAGATGTGTTACGACCCGTGGCTCTACCCTTTATTCGATCCCTGCGAAACCCTACATTTCAGCAGGATAATGCACGACCGCATGTTGCAGGTCCTGTACGGGCCTTTCTGGATACAGAAAATGTTTGACTGCTGCCACGGCCAGCACATTCTCCATATCTCTCACCAATTGAAAACGTCTGGTCAATGGTGGCCGAGCAACTGGCTCGCCACAATACGCCAGTCACTACTCTTGATGAACTGTGGTATCGTGTTGAAGCTGCATGGTCAGCTGTACCTGTACACGCCATCCAAGCTCTGTTTGTCACAATGCCCAGGCGTATCAAGGCCGTTATTAAGGCCAGAGGTGGTTGTTCTGGGTACTGAATTCTCAGGATCTATGCACCCAAATTGCGTGAAAATGTAATCACATGTCAGTTCTAGTATAATATATTTTTCCAATGAATAACCGTTTATCATCTGCATTTCTTCTTAGTGTAGCAAGTATTGTATAGCTGTATCTCTTGCTAATTTCGTTTTGCAGTTTCATTCTCAGGCAGCCCAATGTTTATGATATTCTTATTTTCAGAACAATGTGTCGTACAATATAGGCCTACATGCGTCTACTGCCTACAAAATGCGTTGTGGATAGAGTTACCAGTAAAGAAGTAATAAATTAATCGTCATGCCTGACGCCACAGTTTTACTGCGTGAATAGCGAAAACGTAGTAAGCAATTAACTTTTATCCTATACTACCGCTATCTTTCTCGGCATATTCCACTGATGACTTCGCCAGAAGATGATGGGTACGGAACTCATTGAAACGTTGCGACAAGACGACGCCACCACTCGGCTGATAACCCGAGAAGAATTCATCAGCTTTTATCCTTTCTTCGTTTTGTGGGGGCTGCTAGTGAGAAAAACATTTCGTGAATGTTTCAAATTGCGTGTAACGTTTGTTCAGATCACTAAGTGCCGTCTTTCTCAAACACTGGATGACTAAAGTATGCGTATTCGATCGGCATGAGCTACACTGCTTTCTCACCCCAACCCCTTTGATAGGTAGGTGGCTTTTAGCACCACAGCAATTATTTCTAGAATGCCAGTGATATGTGTACCAAGTCTAACACGAATCGGTGCACTGATTTAGGAGGGGATGTGGAACATATATTAATACATACATACATTTTACAATTTGTCTCCATTTACTCATTTTACGTATGCATTACTTAGTTTTATGTCCTTTCAGTATTATAGTTGTATGTTTCAGAAAATTAGTGACAACTCTGTAAATATTAGTTTCCATTAAAATGGCACATAACATTTCCATTTCCTTCAGCATTATTCCTTTGATTTTCCATGCACTCCACAGCATCACACTGTCCTTATTTTTGTGATCTTCAGTTCGATGCAGCTCTCCCCGATTGTGTATTCTGTGTAAGCCTCTTCATACCCACGTAAAAATGCAATACGTACTCATTCGAACCTGCTTACTGTGTTCGAGCCTTTGTCTCCCTCTACATTTTCTAGCCCCGACACTTCCCACCATTACGATATTAATGATTCTTTCGTGTCTAATGGTGTGCCCCGTCAAACCATCCCTTCTTTTGGTGACTAATCATTGGTGCCTTAGAGCACTGAACTGCGAGGTCATCAGCGCAATCCTTCTTGTAGTCAAATTGGGCTGTAAATATCTTTTCTCCTCAGAGCGATTCAGTACATCTTCCTTAGTTATCCGATCAACCCATGTAATCTTCATCATTCATCTGTAGCACCAGATTACAAAGACCTCTTACCTCCATCGTCCTGTGGCGGGGTCGGTCGTCTGCATTCTTTGTTTCACTTATCGAAAGTCCACCTACCTCGATATGCTTCTTTCCAACGTTCCTTCACTCTGTAGTAGCAGATACATGCTAGGTAGTGTAAAGCGGCGTTGATGAAACCACTACCTAATACATACCACACAGAGGCCGCGTAACTCGAGTTGAAAGTCAGTTCTTGAAAGCTCATTTTTAAAAAATCGGGCGTTCGGAGGATGCAGTCTACTTGGAGAAAGCATTTAAAATTAGATTGAATCTGCTTTTTATTCGTATGGAAACACATGAAATGCCTATCAAGTCCGTATTTAATACGGTAATGCTCTATCTTTCAAAGTCCACTGTCTGTACAACTTAGTTTCACTCGAAAAGCAGCCAGAATTTTTGTAAGTCCGACCCGACTAAGTTTCACGTTCTAGCAGTCACAGACCCACAACTATTCGCGAGGTAAACATTCAGTCGTTTCAGTGGTCTTCTTATTAAGGAGTGCTCGCCTAAGTATTCCGTACAGAGCACGAAACATGCGATGCGGAATTGTTACTACGTCCAGGAAGTTCACACTACTTGTTCAATTTTCAGAGTATTTTTACGGAGCTATCTAACATAGTGTTATCCGTACGCCGGTTAGCAAGCGACTATCTCGACTGTTCTACTTACTGCTCACTCCACTATATTCGCGTGGGAACGGCTTAATTGTGATTGGCCGTTGATATAAACGACCAATCAGAATGTTCCTTCCAGATCATTCTCGCAGCAAAACTTGTCTTATCCACTCAATGATCTGATTGTAATTAACGTCTTAAAACTTCAATTTCTAATATACTGTTTAATCAAAATAAGCGAAGTAGGAATTATTCTCCAAATTGATAGACAAACTTATTCCACCTATAACTTTCATTCTGGCTGATTTTATACAAAAGCAAGCTCACACCGCCATACGTCATCTGAATCATGGTTGCACCATAACATTCCCACGGTCTATTTGTACAAGGTTTTATGAAAAATAACACATTAAGTTTTAACGTATGTCCCACGTACACTCTCTCAATCATTCTCACGCAACAAAATATAATCAAATAATAATTTTGACTGATTTTTGTATTAAGTAATGCACACTGACTAAAGTTTAAAAAACAAAATTCTAATTAATTGATTTGTATGCACTGATAACTTTGGAATAGCTTCAAATGATAATCAAAGTCAATCTGTTATTGTTCCTAACTTGGTTTTAAAAAACAAGCGTAGGTTTTAGAACTTTTAGCTAATTTTCTTTATCTCTGGCACGATAATAAACAAAAATCTGAAATTTTGACAGCATCATTCCATTAATAACCAAATTTCAACAAAACCAGATAATAACTAATATGGATTATTTAGAGTCGTAGAGGGTATGAATCTTCGTATTGACTGTTTGTTACGCTATACAGTTCTCACGGCAGGCAGCTGCGCTGTGAGTAAAGCGACAAAAAAACATAGCCATCCTGCAGCCACCATACAAAACGGCTGCGTGCCTTACTGCAACGAATGTCATCTCGTAATAACTTGCTACGTTACAGTTGGAACCATTAATGTCCATGGTTCATAATATAGTAAATCTGCATGTCCTCGGGACAGTCGTTCAGAATACCAACGTATGATTGATTTTACATGGCCAGATCAGCCAGTCATCCAGATTACTGCTCCTTAATGGAAAAGCTACTGCCCCTTCTCAAGGACAATCATTATGTTTGTGTGGGCTCACCACAGGCAGCTCTGTGACCTGGTTGCTCCTCCGGTACTACTATGTGAATTGTTGAGGCGCGCAAGACCCCTCACCACTTGAAGGTCCGTGGTTCATGGTGGGAAACATTTTGTGTTGTTTCTGTGGCCTTTAGTCCAAATAATGATTTAATGCAGGTCTCCACGTTAATCCCTCCTAAAAAAGCCTCTGTTCTCTAAGTAACAACTGTAGTCTACATCGATTTGAACCTGCTTACTATATTATAGCCTTGTTCTACCTCTACACTTTTAACTTCCGTACAAGGCTACAATCCAAATAAATGAGTTCGGAAAACAATTCCTAAGAATTAAATTAAATTTTTTATAGATGGGCCCATACCACGACACACGTCCTAGTACGACATTTTAAATTGAATCTTCCAAGTTAGCTGCCAATAATTTTAATATATCTCGTACAATAGGCCTATTTCGGCATTATTTCCATTGTCAAGTACACCAGTGAATAAAACGGTTGGTAAATTTCATTTACTCTTGCATTATCTTTACATGGAGTTAATTGTACACGTATACATACGTCTAGCCGGGCAAGACGTACACACTGCACCACTGATGAATACTTTTGTCAACTGTCGCTGTTTTTATGATGGTAAAATAAAATCACGTAGTAATTTGACAGCTAGTTGGCAGTTCTCAATGATGCTGTACGTTTACAAAAAAGTCAGTTGTATTGTTTGAGTTACAAATAATTTAGTTGTTTGTGTAATCTTTGGTTGTTTATTTTTTATCCGTTTTCATGTTCCAGAATGGCAATACAGTTTTCTAGGTAATATTTATGTTTGAAACAGGACGAAATTTTAACATCACATTTAAAGAACATGGTAGAGAGAATCACAGGAATCAGTCGAGTCTCTTGATGCATTTAAAAAAAATATATCCATAATGTCAACAAAATGATACTTCAAATGTTACACATAATACCAAAAACACTCGCCTTGAACTTATTGGAAGGACTGCAAATTTGTATACATGAAAAATTGCCCGCATGACATATTAAACTGACAGATCGTCTTGAAACATAAATATTACCTAGAAAATTTTATTGGAATTCTGGAAGATGACAAAGGATAAAAAATAAACAAACAAATGTTACAGAAATAACTAAATTGTCCGTAACTCAAACAGTACCGCTAACTAGCTATAATCACTTCGTAAACGTACAGTATCACTGAGAACTGTCAACTAGCCCTCAAATTAATATATGATTTTGTTTTACCAACGTAAAAATAACGAAAATTGGTAAAAAAATTAATTAATGATGAAACATGTACCTCTCGCCCAGATAGAAGTAAATATACATGTACTGTTAACTGCAGTACAAATATCGAAAAAGTAAATAAATTTATCAGCTGTAACATTTGCAGGTGGACTTGACAGTGGCGGTACTGCCTAAATAGATCGACTGTGCAAAATGTAATTTAAACTATAAACAGCTGACTTGGAAGATTCAATTTAAAATTTAACTTATATCAGATCTTAACAAATTCCAGTTCTCCAGAAATGCTTTTCGTTTTATCGCCATTCCGCATTTTATATCCTTTCTACTTCGGCCATCATCTGTCATCTCTTAATTTATTTCCTTCAGAATCACCTGCTTCACTTGGACAACATTCCATTATTTTGTTTTACCTTCATTGATTGGTTGGTTTGAGGGAGGGTACCAAACAGCGAGGTCATCAGTCCCATCGGATGAGGGAAGGATGGGGAATGAAATCGCTCATCCTCTTTCAAAGGAACCGTCCCGGCATTTGCCTCAAGCGCTTTACGGAAATCATGGAAAACCTAAATCAAGATGACCGGACACAGGTTTGAACCGTTGTCCTCCCGAATGCGAGTCCAGTGTGCTAACCACAGCGCCACCTCGCTCGGTTTACCTTAGTTGATGCTCATATTACAATCTCTTTTCGAGACACTATCTGAAGGATTTAGCTGCTCTACTAAGCCGCTTGTCGTCTCTCACCGAGTTACAATGTCATCATCAGCCATAAAAAATTCATTTATTCTCCGTGAACTTTAATTTCTCCTTTGCGTCGTTTGCTGTTTGTTCAGCGTACAGACTGAATAACATCGGGTATAGGCTACAACTCTGTTCACTCACTCCTCAATCGCAGCGTTCCCTTCATGCCTTTCGATTCTTGCAATTGCAGTCTGGTTTCTGTAAAAATTCTAAATAACCTTTTAGTTCCGTGTAGTTTACCACTGATACCTTCAAAAGTTCGAAGACTGTATTACAATCAATATTTTTCAGTACCTTATCTGAATCTAGAAATATTATAAATGTAAGTTTGCCTTTCTTTAATATATCTTGTAAAGTAAGTCATTGGGTCATTATTGGCTCTTGTGCCCCTACATGTCTCCGGAATCCGAACTAGGTTTCCGCAACTATTTCCATTATTATGTCAATATCTGGTGTCAGTAGTTTGCAAATACGACTTACTGTAATGGTAGCTCGATAATAAAATCGTAAATTTTTTCTGCGATTAATATTTATCAACGAAACGTCGAAAAATCGTACACTGTTAACTGTGGTGAAAGAACGCTAGCACCTAGAAATGTAAACTGTAAAGGCGCGTGCTAGCGCGACCTTCTTGGCTCGAGATGATTAAATCAAAGGACGTGCTTTTCTTCTGGCGGGAGAACTACCTGAGGACGGAATGGACAGATTTTGGTCACTCGTAGGCCGTCAATATTTGAGACGCGGGGACTGTGCACGCACTCGCGGTCGGCGCTCGCGCTCGCAGGTCCCGGGTAATTACGACGCAGCTTAAACAGAGCGATTGTCCTGCTGTGACAGGTCACGCGACGACTGCTGCCGCACTCCATTTAGAGCCGTGAGCCTCGCTTTCTAATTACGCGCGGACCCTCGCTCTAATCTACCGACCGCAGTTGAGTGCAGGTGTCGGAATACGCAGTGATTTGAATTCTTAAGTCCTAAAGCCCACTCCTAAAGTGGACTCCGAAGTTCAGTGTAACTTCGGTGCCATTGATTTTTTCCAATTTTATACCGATGTCCTCAATAGAAAGAGTAGTACATTTGGAGTGCTCTTTGTTGTGCCTTGAATCAATGACCGAGACAGCACAGTATTCTCGTCAATTTCCGAGGGTAAGCCACAGATAGCGTTATGGAGGAAACGTTTGTAGCCTTTAGGTCTCAGTAACATCGTTGGTTCATGTTATACATTAACGACTTGACGTATCGTATTAGTTGCAAGGCTTTTCAAAGATTATGCAGTTATCAACGAGGAAATTCTGTCAGGTAACAACTGGAGTAATCCGTACAAACTATAAAGACGCCGGCCGGGGTGGCCGAGCGGTTCTAAGCCCTACAGTCTGGAACCGCGCGACCTCAACGGTCGCAGGTTCGAATCCTGCCTCGGGCATGGATGTGTGTGATGTCCTTAGGTTAGTTAGGTTTAAGTAGTTCTAAGTTCTAGGGGACTGATGACTCAGAAGTTAAGTCCCATAGTGCTCAGAGCCATTTGAACCATTTTTGAACTATAAAAACGGATGTACATATGCATGTATGAATGTATGTTTCACATCTCCATTCAAACCACTGCACCGATTTCAACCACACTTGGTGCACGTGTCAGTTAGTGCCTGGAAAGAATCTCTGTCCGGGTAAGAAAAACCTGCTTATCAAAGGGGAGGGGGTGGAGGTGGAAAAGAAGTGTAACCAACGACACACGAATACCAAGATTTTATTCATCAAGTATTTGAGAATGAGAGCTCTTAATGACTTGCAACAAACTTTACACATAATTTCAAACCTTCACGTTTTTTTTCTTTCTGACAACCTGCTCAAAATGACGAAATGCGATAAGTTTGTCGCTAACTACATTTGCTGCACACGCAGTAAAACTGCTGCATCGGGCGTGTCGTTTTAATTTCTCACTTCTTTACTACTTATTGTATTTGCGACACATTTTTCAGACTGTTTTTACATATACCACTGAATGTACTAACAAAACTGCTTTATTTTACGAAACATTGAATTCGAAAGTAAAGTTCTATGCACTGACTTGGCAGAAATCCTAAGAAATTTCGGTCTTACGTCAAAGCGGTAGATGGATCAAAACAAAATGTCCAGACCCTCTGTGACCAAAATGGTACTGAAACAGAGGGTGACAGACTAAAGGTTGAAATACTAAATGTCTTTTTCGAAAGCTGTTTCACAGAGCAACACTGCACTGTAGTTCCTTCTCTAGATCGTCGCACAGATGACACAATGGTAGATATCGAAATAGACGACAGAAGGATAGAGAAACAATTAAAATCGCTCAAAAGAGGAAAGGCCGCTGGACCTGATGGGATACCAGTTCGATTTTACACAGAGTACGCGAAGGACCTTGCCCCCCTTCTTGCAGCGGTGTACCGTAGGTCTCTAGAAGAGCGTAGCGTTCCAAGAGATTGGAAAAGGGCCCAGGTCATCCCCGTTTTCAAGAAGGGACTTCGAACAGATCTGCAGAATTATAGGCCTATATCTTTAACGTCGATCAAAATGGTTCAAAGGGCTCTGAGTACTATGGGACTTAACATCTGAGGTCATCAGTCCCCTAGAACTTAGAACTACTTAAACCTAACTAACCTAAGGACATCACATACATCCATGCCCGAGGCAGGATTCGAAACTGCGATCGTAGCGGTCGCGCAGTTCCAGACTGTAGCTCCTAGAACCGCTCGGCCACTCCTGCCGGCTAACGTCGATCAGTCGTAGAATTTTGGAACACGTATTATGTACGAGTATAATGACTTTTCTGGAGACTAGAAATCTACTCTGTAGGACTCAGCATGGGTTTTGAAAAAGACGATCGTGTGAAACCTAGCTCGCGCTATTCGTCCACGAGACTCAGAGAGCCATAGACACGGGTTCTCAGGTAGATGCCGTGTTTCTTGACTTCCGCAAGGTGTTCGACACAGTTCCTCACAGTCGTTTAATGAACAAAGTAAGATCATAAGGACTGTCAGACCAATTGTGTGATTGGATTGAAGAGTTCCTAGATAACAGAGCGCAGCATGTCATTCTCAATAGAGTGAAGTGAAAGTGACTTCAGGTGTGCCGCAGAGTAGTGTCGTAGGACCGTTGCTATTCACAATATACACAAATGACCTTGTGGATAACATCGGAAGTTCACTGAGGCTTTTTGTGGATGATGATTTGGTATATCGAGAGGTTGTAACAATGGAAAATTGTACAGAAATGCAGGAGGATCTGCAACGAATTGACGCATGGTGCAGGGAATGGCAATTGAATCTCAATGTAGACAAGTGTAATGTGCTGCGAATACACAGAAAGAAAGATCCTTTATCATTTAGCTACCATATAGCAGGTCAGCAACTGGAAGCAGTTAATTCCGTGAATTATCCGGGAGTAGGTACTAGGAGTGATTTAAAATGGAATGATCATATAAAGTTGATCATCGGTAAAGCGGATGCCAGACTGAGATTCATTGGAAGAATCCCAAGGGAATGCAATCCGAAAACAAAGGAAGGAGGTTACAGTACACTTGTTCGCCCACTGCTTGAATATTGCTCACCAGTGTGGGATCCGTACCAGATAGGGTTGATAGAAGAGATAGAGAAGATCCAACGGAGAGCAGCGCGCTTCGTTACACGATCATTTAGTAATCGCGAAAGCGTTACGGAGATGATAGATAAACTCCAGTGGAAGACTCTGCAGGAGAGACGCTCAGTAGCTCGGTACGGGCTTTTGTTGAAGTTTCGAGAACATACCTTCACCGCGGAGTCAAGCATTATATTGCTCTCCCCTAAGTATATCTCGCGAAGAGACCATGAGGATAAAATCAGAGAGATTGGAGCCCACACGGAGGCATACCGACAGTCTTTCTTTCCACGAACAGTACGAGACTGGAACAGAAGGTAGAACCGATAGAGGTACTCAAAGTACCCTCCGCTACACACTGTCAGGTGGCTTGCGGAGTCTGGATGTAGATGTAGAACATAGTTAAGGAGATATGACGTAATAAACACTGAGATACGTGAATAATTGCCGCATCATGTACGGCGTTTAAATGTATTAAATATTTGCTACTATCTCTATCTGCAACACATTTTGCAAACAGTATCCATCTACATATGCCGCTGAGGTTATCTAGAAAAACATCACTGTTCGACATGCAGTTCAGGAGATATGATGTCATAAAAACTGAACTTCATGAAAATGACACTGCAGGGCGAAAATCGCTGGAAAAACGGGTGCAATATGTGTACAAATACGTGGGAAGTATGTTAGTTATGTGTGACATGCGCATACGCGGGTAAAATAACGGGTAAAAAGCACCACTTACACCCATGGATCGATTTCAACCAAATTTGGTGCTCCGTTTAGTTACTACATGTAGAGAAATACTGTGTGGATGAGAACCGGCAACCTGCTAATAAGATGGTGGTGATAACATGAAGAGGGGATGGGGAGAAGCAGATGGACAGAGTGAGGTGGGAGGAGGGGATGGAAAAAGAGAGGGGGGAGGAGAAAGAGGAGTTAGGAGGAGACAGAGTGGAGGAGGAGATGGACTTAGAGGGGCGGAGGACATGTTCGAAGGTGAAAGGAACAGATGAACTAATGGACAGAGGGGAGGGGGAGGAGCAGATGGACGGAGAGAGGGTGGAGGAGCAGAGAGAGGGGGAAGGAAGTAATGGACAGAGAGGGGGAATGAAGAGATGGACACAGAGAGGGGGAAGGAGAAAATAGACTAATAGCTGACTGAAATAAATACATACCCGGACAATGCTGTGTATTCAGCTAATATCTAAATAAATTTTGAAAAATATTCAAACTGGTAACTATCTCTTAATACAAAGAAACGCGAAGTTGTGCACGTAATGAAAGGTAAATGGTATCATTTGGCTACTGGGTTAATAAGACACGGTCATGGTAACTCATATCACACACATAATTGGGAGTAGTGGAGTGTACAAGTAAGAAGCGAACCGACCATATAGCCTGAGTTGCAAGTAAGCAAATGACAGGCTAGGATCATACATAGAATTCTGTAAAGCTCAAGCCTGTGTACAAAAGAAATTGCGTACAAATCATTTGTACGGTCAATACCTGAGTACTGCTCAAGTATGTTGGACCCACATCCTGCCATCAAGAGTTCTAACGTTCACTCTTGCCGCTAGTGATGGCGGGGACTGGTCATAGGTACTGTACATCCAAGTGATTGAACACAACA